>NC_056743.1:1678004508-1678129508 GCF_019279795.1 Protopterus annectens
AAGCTAAAACTAAAGGTCTATGGGTGACAAAGTTTGCTAGTGACTGCAAACATGGAGTGATCATAGAATCTCCAAATGATGTCAACATCCTACAACAGGGTCTTACACAAACAAATGATCAATGCCAAAGTCATGGCCTTAACTTCAATGCAAAAAAATGTATTATTATACCTCTCAATACATATGATGTTCCTGCTAGCTACCATGTCAATAACAAAACAATAAGTATGCACTCACTGGTGACAGACCTGTGCACACAAGTTGACAGTAACCTTACCTTTGATCACTACAGTGGTGAGAAGGGCTTTCTGTATTGTTTATCTCATAAGTAAGGCCATTGCATCCATAAAATAAAAGATGTTCTAATCTCTCTGTACTCTCCCCCATCAGGCCAATAATAGAATACAATGCAACATTTGGCCTGCACCTTTCCAATCACCTGCAGCAAATGGAGAGAGCACAAAAGTTCCTCACAAGGATAATTCAAGGTCTTTACCATCTGTCCTATGTGGATAATTTGAAATCACTGTCACTTTATTCTGTTTCATACAGACTGCTCAGAGGCAATCTATGCCTTGCATATAAGGATATCTTTGACCATGCTTTATTGGAAATGCTGCATGTCTGCAAATCAAATGGTACACGGGTTACTCACTTGAAAGACCTTAACCTTGCATGTGACAGTAATAGACCATGCTGGAGGGTCTGATTTGACCCCAAGAGGTTACCACACCTTTGGCATGGACTCCCACTTCATGTCAAACAGAGTACCTCATTGGCCCTCTACAAAA
This sequence comes from Protopterus annectens, assembly GCF_019279795.1. Lineage (NCBI taxonomy): Eukaryota > Metazoa > Chordata > Ceratodontiformes > Protopteridae > Protopterus > Protopterus annectens. The sequence continues at coordinate 1,678,005,300 of NC_056743.1, forward strand.
GCAATGTGAACGATTGGATTTGTGACAGTAAATTCACCCCTGTGATTTCACCTGTGTCCCATTTGGACTGGGGTAATTGATGCCGATTATGAAAATAAGGGTAGTACTTGTCTAGGCTTGTAAGGGTCCTATGGCCATTAGCCTAGTAATTTCCTATGATATGACTCAGTCATAGCCCATGTGGAAGTAAATGACCTGCGACATACCTCCTTAGACTATACTTAGAGATACTAATTTGAGATCTTGGAACATGTCTGTGCAGTCACTGACACATGACTTAAAGCTGTGGAGAGCACACCAACAGTGCAAGGTTATTATACCTTACACACATTTAGACCAGCTACTTCACAGGCAGGGACAAAAGGTAGTGGTGTCTCTAAATACATCAAAACTAAAGATACTTCAAGGCTAGTCAAACAGGACAATGCACTTGAGCTGCTCCCGGTTCAATTCACAATAAGCAAAATCCAATACTAATTCCATGCAAGCTATAGGCCCTCTATGACCCAGGACACCCATACCATGTATGTAAACATATTAGAAATACTAACCATCGAATTCAATACCATATTTATGGGTGACTTTCATTATCCCGCTATTAAGTGGGAATTCTATACGACAACAAACATACAGGCACAGAGATTCCTGGCTTTTGTAAAGACAAACTCCCTGGATCAGATAGCCAATACACCAACCAGGGGTGCAACCATACAGCCCTTGGAGGGGAGCTGTATGCCTACCATACAGGGCATTGTCAGACCCCCACTGTGGACCTCCTGCATATCCATGTGACAACTAACACCAGAATTACCCATTCTACAGAACTGCTCCTTGTCTGTGGTACAAATAGGACATGGTGGAAAGACAGGTATGTGTCCCATAGACTACACCCTATATGGAACAGGCTCCCCAGACATGTGAAGCAGAGTTCTGCCCTAATGCAAATCAAGTGCAAGTTACACAATTGGATGGGGAACAGGACAATCATCCCTGGTTTGGGACCTATGTTTCTAATGGACACCGGGAAACTGTAAATGGTTTATCTCCCAGACCCCTGCTTGTAAATATTTCATCTCCTAAAATCCTGATTACACTTATCAAGGGTATCAGACTTTGTCAGAGATATGGGATGCATGGCTAGGATTAAAGAAGCCCTTGTGTTCATTAGCTTAGTAAACACCTACGGACCTATGAACCCACAAGCCTATACTGTATTACCTTTCTGATGACATTTATCTTCCATGCTGACATTCAATCCTGTGCTCTGATGCTGATGTGTTGATTGTAGATGTGTACCCATAGGTGTGTCCTATACAACCCTGAAAGTGAAACATAAATATATGCATGAGACACATTTCATTGTCTATATTTGCAGTGTGAGTTTATGATCAGCACTGACTGCCTTATCCAAAAAGGACATAGATGACACCACCTGTGTAAATTTATAGTCTCCCATCCAGTTGTCTAAGTTATGCTTAAGTAGGGTCATTGAGGAGCTCTGTTTGACGTGAAGTGAGAGTTTGTTCCAGAGGTGTGGCAATCTTTGGGAGACATACCTGTCTCTCTAGCATGTCCTGTTAATGTTGCAGGCTAGGTTAAGATCCCTTGAGCGAGTGAATCTTGTCCCATTTGACTTGCTGATGTGCAAAATTTCTATTAGGGCAGGGTCCAAGACTGCTCTGTAGGCCAGGCACAAGTCACTTCTCAGCAGCCTATAAGATTCAGAGTACAGTGCAGGGCCTTCAGTCTGTCCATGTAGGTCATGTGTTGAAGGCCCTGAATTTTCTTGGTGAGAAACTTCTGAGGTCTCTCCAGCTGCTGCAAGTGTCTGGTGAGACTGAAGGGAGCGTTGAACTCTATTAGTGGTCTGATGAGGGATGAAAAGAGGGGAATTATAACATACTTAGTTCTGGATTCAATGCCCTTACTTATGAGATGTGGAACATAGAAGGCCTTCCTTACCACTGTGGACATATGGTAATCTAAGTTAAGATTGCCATTAACCTGTGTTCCCAAATATGTCACTGCAGGGTATGAGCTAAAGGGGGTGCTGTTAATATTGTAAGTTGCAGGGACTTCCCCTTTGACAAAAGAGGTGATAACACATTTTTTGCATTTAGTTTAATTAAGTGGCTTTTGACACTAATCATTTGTATGTGTAAGCACATTTTGCAGTATGTCAACATTATTGGGTGACAGTGATTGTACCCAGCTTGCAGTTACTGGCAAGCTTGATAAGCCACAGGCCATCTGTTTTTGCCTGAACTTCAGAGAAATATATTTAAAACAGTAGGGGGCCCCACACAGATTCTTGTGATACACCACTGGTAACTGATCTGAGAGACGTATGCTTTCTGTCAGTGACCCAGCTGGCTACCCATCTATTGGCATATGAGTTAATTCTAGCTGGCTGAGTTTCTCAATGATGCCTGGGTAGGGGGATTTTATCAAAAGCCTTGGCTAAGTCAAGATAGGCTGTATGTACTGTTTTGCCTTTATCCAGGGCTTTGCTGACATTCTTGAAGAAGTTCACAAGATTTAATTACCATGATCTACCCCTAACAAAGCTAAACTGGGTCAGGTTAGGAATTTGAAGGTCTCCTATGTCTTTGTTGATAAGATCCATGATGATTCTCTCCATAACCTTGCAGATAAGGTTAGTTAGGCTTATGGATCTGTAGTCCCCATGGCTGGTTGATGGATCCTCTTTGTACAAGGGAATTACTGTTGCTGTTTCCACTCTGCTGGGACAAAGCCAGTACTTAGACTGTGGATGAAGAGAGAGCCAAGTGGTTCTGCTAGGTCCTAGTTTAGACCATGTAGTAGGCAGCCTGGGATGTTATCTGGTCCCATAGAAGCTGTGTTTTTGGTTATGGAGAGTGTGGTTATGACCTTGCTCTTTGCAGATACTAGGCAGAAGACTGGTGACAGGTATGCTTTGGGGTATGTATGGTGGGAGAAGGGGGGTGAAGTTTGCACCAAATCTGTCTGCTAGCAGGGTGGTGATATCCAAAGATCAGTATGAGTGGTACTGTCCACTGCTAGTTTGGACAAAGCTGGCCTTTCTTTTTAGATTTCTGATGTAGTTAAAAAATGCCTTGTGATTATCTTTAATTAGAGATGCTAGTTTAACTTCATAATTGGATTTAGAGGACTTTACAGCATATCCAATTTGTTAGTTCTAGCCATGGAGAGTGTCCTTCCTCTGCTGAGTCAATTCCCTCTTGTTCTTAAACATTAGTTTCTTCCTCTTGATGTATAACCTATTTATGCTTGATGTCCACCAGGGTAGCTTGTTTTTTTTTTTTTTGTTATGCAGAATATGTTTTGATCCATTCAAGTACAGTTGAGTCTATACATTTATGTAGGTGTTTATACAGGGCATTTGTGTACACATATGTATAGGAGAATTGTTGACAGTGGTAGCAGGGGGGTTGCAACTGTTTATGCCATTGCTTAAGAGGACAGAGTTTGCTTCAGAGAAAATTTTCATCCATTTTGCTGAGGTCATTTACACCCACATGGACTACAACTGAGTCATACTGGCATTTGTGGTTCAATGACCTGTGTGTGTGTGTGTGTGTGTGTGTGTGTGTGTGTGTGTGTGTGTGTGTGTGTGTGTGTGTGTAATGTGGCAGAGCCTGGTTCCTGATAAGCAAATGATTGTGACTTTCTCTTTACTCAGTCTGGTGAGATGGACATCAGTGTGTCTCACAATGAAGTATCTAATGACCACAATGTCAGATTGTGTGCTGGCATGCCTTATGGGCTTAAAAGAAGAGGCTATGTGAGATGTGGCTGCATGTGTTGATGTCAGTGTTTTTTGAAAGAGTGTATTTGGGACTGCTTAAGATATTTGTTATGTGTACTTTGTCTAGGAGGTCTTTGGGGTTTAGGAAAGTTACATTTAAGTGCCTCAGCATATGTGGATCTATATGTCTGCTTTGAATTGTGCGTGATGGGTGCAGAAGGTGTACTACTGACAACCTCATTGACATCAGAAATGCTTTTATGTCATTGTTTTGCCTCCAGCGACGATTTGTTATACATCTCTTGCATACAATATTATTATGTCTGAGAATTAGCTGGTTGTCAGTAAATATAATGCTATTTCTAAATTGCCACAAAATGTCCATATCCACCAAATTGGTAAAGGAAATGGTGGGAAAGTTCTTATCCATGGTAACAATCCCTTATTTTTTGATTAGATAGTTTGAGTGAGAATATAAAGTAATGTCAGGAGTACCCAGTTTGCAACTCTGAGGACAGTGCTTGTGACTGCAAACAAGGTATACTTACCTAGCTAGGGAGACTAACAGTCCAGTGAAATTAGCATACATGTATTTGATTCCCTGGGCTCTAGGGGTTCACCTGATTACATCTTGGGGAAATATTAATTAACTTATTTAGTGTGTGCAGTGATCAGTCTGCGTTCATAGGCAGTTCCCTTTTCAGAGTTGTAATAAAGTAAATAAGCAAATAAAGAGTGTGCAATACAGCAGCTCAGCTAAGTTTACTCTTCACTGCTGTTTCTACGTTTATTCTAAAACAAGGGCTCAGCCATTCTACCTTAACATCTTATTTTCCTGTCAAACAGAAGAAAAACATTTCCTAATTATTACAAATTGGTGGTGAACCTACTCTGACAACTTTCACTTCTTTAGTCCATTTTTCTTTGTTGATGAGCACATCCAGCAGGCTTCTCCCTTGACATGGAATAAACGAAAACCCAATAAAGGGTTATAGACAATTCAAAACATAGACCCCAAACAGTTCAAACCACTGCCAAAACGAAGCCAGAGAAGCAGATGCGTGATGTCCAATTCTTTATTCAAAACTAAGCGCTTTCACCAACAGACTGTGGCATCATCAGAGTCAATAATACCAATGCTCAAACACCAGTTATTTATACTTAATCCAATTAATAAAACAATAATTCAATCATCATTTAATCATTCAAATAATCAAACTATAACTGTCACTAAATGAGTCCAACAATAAAACTGAAAAATATGTGTAAAAAAAAAAAAAAAAAAAGATAAAAATATGATTTCACCATCTACAATTTTACTTGTTTGGAGCTGTTGGATAGTCATTTTAAGTTATTCAGTAGAGGGATCAAGTTTGTTCCCAATTTTAAGCTGGATATAGCACAGGTTCTGACTAATTTTAAGCTCTTTTTGAGGCGGGTTAACCTCCAGGTTTATTTTCATGGGAGACACACATTGAGTGTTGAGGGCCACATTAATGAAGCAGTACCTTTAAAAAGGAAAAGTTTGTTTATTCCACCATGTAATAATGAATTAGTGGTTTTTGAGAGGATTGTTGAGTGTGAATTTAGGAGAATATGTCTCCAAAAGTATTCCTGGCAGGACAATTTTGATGAAGGAGAAAGGCAGGCCTTGATTGAACTTAGATCTATGAACGATGTTAGATGCATGAAGCCTGATAAAGGGGGTGGAATGTTTTTTATGTTTAAGATGGATTACCTTGCAGCGATGATGGAGTTACTAAATGACACAACAGTTTATTGCAGGGTATCCTTGAATGAGGTTAATACAGCTTATAGAAAGATTGATCTTTTTTTGTTGGATGCCTTATTTCAGGGTATGATTAGTGAGGATGAATATGATTATCTCCAGGTGAAATTTCCTGTCATCCCCAGCATCTTTGGTATACCTAAGGTGCACAAGGGTGTTGATCCCTTGTTTTTTAGGCCGATTGTAGCTGCCAAGGGTTCCAAGACTGAACCACTAGCCGCATTTGTGGACGTGGTATCAAAATCAGCCTTACAGGGCATTCAACATATTTTGAAAGACTCTTGGCACTGCTTAAAAAGATTGCGGGGTGTGGATGTTAACAGTAATTCTTACAGTTTTCTCACTATTGATGTGATCAACCTTTTTTCAGTCATTCCACACAGGGAAGGTCTTGATATGTTTTTTGAGAGTCTTAGCACGTGTGATAATATTGACAAAAGCAGATTGAACCTTTTGTTTGACTTGATGGAGATTGTTCTACAGAATAATTTTATGAAATTTGAAGGGGAATTATTCAAGCAATGTTCTGGGGTGGCAATGGGTGCCAAGTGTGCCCCAGTGTTTGCCAACCTCGAACTTCTGGCCTGGGAGAGGCTGCATGTGTTTCCATCAATGTTCAATTCTAAAATCATCCTTTACAGTAGATATTTGGATGATTTACTCATTTTGTGGGAGGGGTGACGAGAGTGAAGCTGTTCAGTTTGTGAGGTATTTGAATGAAACGACAAAGTTTTTAAAGTTTACTTACATGTGGAATAAGGAGAGTATCAACTTCCTTGACATTACCATTACTAAGAATGGGAGTGGGTTGTCGAGTACAATTTTTAGAAAGGAGAATTACTCCAACTCGTTGCTCCACTTTGATAGTTGCCACCCCTTTCATCAAAGAAAAGGGGTGGCAAAGGGACAGATGGTTCGGACCTCCAGGTTAGTTAGTGAAGAGGCTGTGTTTAGAAGTGAGATGTATAAATTGATTGGAATGTTGCTTGATCGTGGTTACCCATTAAGTCTGTTGTTAAAAATCAAGAAAGATGTTTACAAAAAGAGGAGAACGATTTATTCACCGATTTTGGGAAATCAAGTGTTTGATGAGGGGTCGAGTATGGTTGTTGATGGTGAACATTTCAACAATGTGAAGAATATTGACCCGGGTCCTGTGTTTGTATTGAAGTTTAGTGAAAAGGCCTCAGAAATGTGTGCGGTGGTTAAGCACGCATGGATTGAAAGTTTGAGTTCTGATCTGAAGGCCATTATAGGGATTGAACCTAAGATAACCTTTAGTAAGGGATTGAATCTGAAGAGTATTTTGGAAAGGGTTGTTAAACCATCAAGGTCATGGATGTGCAAATGTGGAGCATGTAGTGCATGCAGGTTTGTGGCCATTGGGCCTTATATTTGTGTTGTAGGTTATGGGCGCACTTTGGCTTGCCCAGGCACCTGTAATTGTAATAGTAAAAACATTATTTATGTGGCCTCTTGTATCTCCTGCGATGCCTTTTATGTCGGAATGACCACCCGTAGGTTAAGGGACAGGGTTTTAGAACATGTTAGATGTATTAAGAATAAGGATTCTCACAATGCTCTGTTTCTTCATTCTGTCAAATGTTCTTGTTTCAAGAAGTTTGTGTTTTTTATTATTGATCGGGTGGTCACGGACCAGGGTGGTGATATAGGTAACAAGGTTGCCCTTCGGGAGGCTGAATGGCAGCTTAGGCTTAACGCAATGAGAGAACCTGGTTTGAATGATTGTATATCTTTAAAACCAATATTGAGGCAGAGATCTTATGTAATTTAACTTAATTTAATTCAACTGTTCATTTTAGTTAGTTATTTGTCATTGTATGCTTTTATTTGATAATGTAATGGAAGATTTTATATATATATATATATATATATATATATATATATATATATATATATATATATATACATACATTTTTTACACATATTTTTCAGTTTTATTGTCGGACTCATTTAGTGACAGTTATAGTTTGATTATTTGAATGATTAATTGATGATTGAATTATTGTTTTATTAATTGGATTAAGTATAAATAACTGGTGTTTGAGCATTGGTATTATTGACTCTGATGATGCCACAGTCTGTTGGTGAAAGCGCTTAGTTTTGAATAAAGAATTGGACATCACACATCTGCTTCTCTGGCTTCGTTTTGGCAGTGGTTTGAACTGTTTGGGTTCTATGTTTTGAATTCTCCCTTGACATTTCTATCCTCTTTCTATTTTTATGAGTCTTTCCTCCTGTTAACAATCTAAGACCCAGTGCCTGTCTGTATTCACTATGTCTCCCTATACTTCCTGACCTCCCTGGAATTCCTTTTATAAGAGCTGGGGCTGGTGAGGAGATCAGAATGTCCTGGGTACCCATGATGTGGCTACTGGCAGTTTTTTCACCTAATTTTCCCACCCCCAGTAACATCCCTTGGATGGGATGTAGAATGGGCAGACCATGCTGAACTGACTCTCACTTCTACAAAGGGACAACCCTGTCAAGCCTCCTTACCCTCCCCCTTTCCTGGTAGCATATTGAAGTTTGCTCTCAAACCTCTAACAGGGAAATCCAACTGTGTTGTGTGCCCCTTGCATGCACACCCCATCTTCCCTTCCCTTCCCAGACAGACATGTCAGTCTTTCTTTCCCAGCACCTCAGACATCCAAGCTGTTAATTGAATCCAGGCTGTCTACAGCATAGTAAGGGCTTTATCTCTCTACACCAGAGTACTTTCAAAAAGAGCTCCCACCTCCTGCTGAAGTCTATACTCTTCAATAAAGCCCAATAATTTCTTTTCTTCTTCTTGGCTGATGTCATTACTTCCTAAGTGGAGTATTCTAGTTATAACATTTTTATTACTTTCATTCCATGTATTTAGGATGTGTATTGTCATTTATTTATTTTACATTTGCTAACCATTACTATTAGCTGGGATATCCCATTTTAATAGAGTCCTTGGCAGAAACATCTTTAGCCAGCAGGAATGAGTAATACAGCTGTAGTAACTACATGCAAGAAATTTGCATAAGCATATCTAAAAACAAAGATTTTCAACATACAGGTTGTAGTAAAGAAGACAAAAGAGCTAGGAGAACAAAATGTCACAAATATGGCATAACTTCCTAGCATGGACATTCAAGTAATAGAACATGTTGTAATCCAGATAAATGCACAGAATTAGTTATATGATAAATAAAATGGCTACAGTTTGTTATATGGGATAATAAAGCATTTCCAGTTATATTAAAAATGTAGAGAAATGTTAGCTGACAAGTCATCAGTCAGCTGATGTCCATACATGCATTGACTAGTAGTATATGGTAGTTGACTGTATGCTAGTTGTTCTGATGGAAAATAATTAGTTGGATCACAGTTAGAAATTGATTTTTATTTAAGAAGTGTTGTTTTAAGAGAGACTTTGTAAACTTTTTCTCAGATAGAGTATACGTTGAATACTACATCCTCACCATGATTACATAAAAGGGTTCTCCTACTAATTTTCACTGCTTCATCTCTTGTGCACCCTCCTGGGAATTTAATAAAATCTTTGTAGGAATAGTGGAATACCTACATGGCAGGTACCGTGGCCATGTATGCAGATCCTCCTCGACAGCACACCTTGCATATTAATGCATATTAATGAAGGCGTGCCACTGAAGGAGAGTCATGTAAAATGGTGATTGAATCAGTGTAGGGAGTGTGTTCCTGTGTCCAGAGTTGAGTAACACACCCCCTGCACTGTCAAAGCAGTGAAATGAAATAATTTAATGCATTTATTTATTTATTTTGTGTATTTGCTTGGCACGGTGCTTAGCAATGGACACTTGCAAGACATCTAAAAATAGAAACTGGATACATTTAATTATTTAGGAAAACTCAAGTTTAAGCATAACTAAGCAGATTTGCCTGGTGTGGTGTGGTGCTTAACAGTGCTTAGACATAGTGGAGAGATATATGTAAAAGTAGAAGAAAATTTCACATGGCTACATAGCTGAATGGTTAGAGTAATAGCATCATATGCAGAAGGTGCAGGGCTTGAATACACAGAGAGGTTATTTTGTAAATACACATTTTGAGAATTATTTTAAGTCCTGATGAAATATTGTGTGATTATGTTGCAAATACATATAAGAGTATGTTTACACCCTTGATGGAATATTGTATGTATGCACAGAAATTTTAATGAACATTCATTTTGCAAGTACACAATTACTATATATATATATATATATATATATATATATATATATATATATATATATATATATATATATATATTATTAAATCCTACAGTGCTGCACTCAGCTAAGCTCCACTAAGCACAGCTAAGCAGAGCCAAGCACTGCTTAAACCAGGAATGTTTTGCAGTATTTGGCTGGTTTGGACATTGCTAAGCAGTGTGAAGCACCTCTAAGCAGTGCCTGTTTAAGCACTGCTCAGTCCAGCTAATCTGGTTTGTGCACCGCTAAGCATTGTTAAGCATTGCCAGTTTAAGCACTGCTCAGCTGAGCTCAGTGGGTTTGCGCAGTGTTAAGCAAAGCTCCACATTTTTGAAAATGGCTCAATGGCAGCAACAGGTGGGAAAACAGCTTTATTTAAGTTGAACAGGTGGGAATACAGCCAGAACCTGTTAGAGTTTGACTGATGCAGAAACTATGGCAGGTGTTGGAGAGGTTGCAAGCTTCTGGGCATAGCAGTGTGCCATTCTGAATCCAGGGTCATGGCTGGATTCCTAGTAAAAGATCATGACATCTGGCTGCTGCAGGGACAGTACCTGGGGTTGAAATGCAAATTGGAGGCCTGGAACTGGTGGCATGCAACCTCACCAGTGCAACTGGTATTCCCCACAGAGGTGAGCAGGTGTGTCACCATTTTGATGACTTGAAGAATAGGAAGGGGGATTTCTTGGCCACATGTATCCAAGATACCTGGATTGACAATGCCCCACAAGTCTGTAAGTATTGTAATCATTGTTCTATTAATAACTAATCTGCATGTATGATAGACAGGTACTCATAATGGTGTTTTTCTCCCACCACAGCTGCAGAGGAGAGAGCTCGCAACCTGGAGGCACATGCAGGGTGCCTGGCCAGGTTGTGCCGTGAATGTGGTGAGTACAGATATATCTTGCAATCTAGATCAAATAAATAAGAAAGAGTACGGTAGTAACTGCCAGTATATACATTCTGTTTTGAGTGTACTGCAATGAGTGTGGTCATAGATCTGGACTGATATACATGAGTAATGTCTGGTACAGTTCAATATAGATGAAACTTGCTAATGTTAAGGAAATAAAGTTACTAATGCATTAAAAATGTTAAGGAAATAAAAGTTTTTACTGCATTAATAATGTTAAGGATATAAAATACAACTGCATTCATAATGTTAAGGATGTAAATATAACTGCCTTCATAATGTTAAGGAAATAAAATTCAACTGCATTCATAATTGTTAAGGAAATAAAGGTACTTCTGTATAAATTGTGGAATTACAGCTGTCTTGCAACACCTGCATTGTCTGAAGTGTTCATCAATAAAGACTGTTAGATGTATACCAATCACTGCTTGATGTCGCTCCTAAGAAAGCCATTTGTGCAAAATGTGTGTATTTTGGGCTGTTGGTCAAGAAATCAAGTATTACAAGTGCTGTGAAGTAAACATGGGGATAATACAACAATGTGACTGAAGGTTAGCTGATAAAGACTGTTTTGCTAAAGTGTAGATGTGGAGCTGTACTACAAGATATAATGCATTATGATATTTATTCTGCACTAAGATCTGAGCCTAGAATAGTAACAGCTAAGGTATAATAGTGTGCTTATCTCAAGATTGTTTTATGTTAACCATTGCATTTCAGCTATATGCATTCCTGAACTTAGTTATGCTGCTGCAGGCAAGTATGAAACTGTAATAGCTGTAGACTGCAAATATACCATCTGCAACTGTACACGGCTCAGGTAGGCAGCCCAGCATTCTGATATGGTCTGTATACATCACACATATTCCCACCCACTAGGGGTTAATTGTGTACACCTGCATTCCAAGTATTAATACACAGTTTACCTACTATCTTTGTCATGCATGAATCCCATGTATATGTGTTCAAGTGTCACTGCAGTCTTGTATAATGCACTACTTTTATTACCAGGTCACAGTTTTGTTACTAGGTGAGCTCTAGGCATATATAAGTGAGTCAACATTCAGCAGTGGCTCAGTATCTCAGTTTGATAAACGCTAGGTATGAGATACATTTTGTCACACACAGACCGGAGTTGAAATCCAGGGACAGGTGCTACTAAATGTTAATAGAAACAGTTATGTATTGTTAGATGTTCTCCCCACAGGAAGTACAGGTAAATAAATGGCTGTAGTAGCTGCTCAAATGGGTTACTAATTTGTGTGTCCAGATGTAGTGGAGTGTTAACAACATTGCTCAGCAAGGTGATAAGACTTCAGTAAATAAAGAGTCAACAAGTACAATACTAATACAATTTATTAAAACAAATACAATTGTTTAATCTTGGTACAGATGTATGCCTGGTGTGTCTGTGAATGTCTGCTGATAGTCTAACCTCATGTCTGCCAAGGATGGCATGATAAGCGTAAACTCTCTGTACTGTGCACAATACATGTCTCTCCAGTGTCACGCTGTTATAGACTGTGATCACTGTTGCCAAATCCCTTGGACACAGATTTAAAAGCCACTTGATTTATCTCTATAGCACAGTCACACTACATAAGTCCACAGTACACCTTGGTAGTCACGTATGTTCCCCTGATATATAATAGTCCCCTGTAGTTGTGTACCTATAAGTGTACAGCTTGGCCCATACTGTCCCATGTGGATAGCTTGAGAGGTTTGTAGGTGCTATAGATGCTATGGGGCACTTGTATACATAAAGTAAGGGCAGACCTGTAGAGTGTATAAGAGTACTGTTGCAAACAATATAGCCTATACAGATAGTAATAGAATGTCTTTCTCTCTCCTCCCACCCCTCATCTGCATCATAATTTATTATTGTTATACATTGGGTATGGTTTACATTTAACATATGTTGTTCTCGAAATGTTATGTTGGGCCTTGTGTTTTATTATTGTTATATATTACAATGGATGCATACTAACATACCTTGCTGAATTATCTATGATGTTGGCCTTATGCCGTAACTGTTACTGGAATGTTGTTACAATACTGACTGTTATCCCACTTATTGTTGTGTTCCATATGCTATGCCATATTATCTTACTGGGTTATTTGCAACATCCTGGCATGCTGTTATAACTAATGTTAAAATGTTCTGTTCATTACTAACCTATACACTATGAAAAACCTCAACACTGTAGCTCAACTGGGTAGGCCCTACCTCAGCCAGCCATGGCACTGAGTCTCAGCACTTCTGGAACCCAAACTGGAGCTTTCCCTCCGCTAGTCCTGCATTGCCTATGAATGTAACTGCCTCAGGGATGGGGTCTGCCCACTCGGGAGTGGACACTGAGAGGGAGTTGTCACCCATCAACAGCTACCAGAGATGGTGCGCAGGATCATCCAACATGGTTTGGATGATTGCCTACACCAGACTGAGGGCAGACTGGTCAACCTAAAATGGCAGGCTTGCCCCAGTGCCCAGTCCCTAGCACAGCCACCTTTGGGGCAGTGAGAGAGCAGTGGTGACTGCCCATGGGTGGGGAGCTCAGTCTCACTGCTGCTGTCTGGAGGCACATGGCTCTCCAATTCCACAACACCCTCCCAATCCAAGGTATTTACCTCCCTCATGTGTCATACACCACCCCTGTATGCTGTCTTGTCTGTTAGCAAATGCTACCTCTTCTACTCAACTCACCTCCCCACATGTACCTATATCCCTTCCTCAACATTCCACTCTCTCCTTAAAAAAAAAAATCATCTGTCCCACAAAAAAAAAAAAAAAAAATTGCCCCATACATAGCTCTCCATTTTGCACCTGCATCCATTGGACACACTTTAATCATTGTATGCATCAATCAACACATTTATGATGCCCTCAGAGGCTCTAGATTCCAATTTTTTTGCAACCTGCACAGCTGTTGTTCTAGAAGAAATGGAGAGCTATAGTCCTTTCCTACACCTGTCGCACACATCCCTCCCTGCCTTTCATTATGTTTTTCCCCCTGCTTGTCCCCATTTCACCAGTTTCCTATCACCCCTTTTTTCTTTTCTTTTTTTTTAATTAGTGTGGGTTTAAGCAGAGCTAAGTGGCACACCAGTGCAAACCTGCTTAAAACTGCCTTAATCACCTTCTCTGTTTCTGACACTGTTAGGCACATCTGCAAAAAAAATCATCCATGCCAAGTCTGAAACCCAGGACCCTGTCAACTACAGCATAGGGCATTAGCCCACTAGGCCACTCAGCACTGAAGGAAATCAGCTGTTTCCATAAACATATCTGATTGCCAGTGGCACACTGCGTGTGCATATAATGGGAATATTGACAGTGTACTTGGGACTGTAATGCAGAAACCAAACCAGTAAACATTCAAATAAATATCGATGGATGCAGTTGAAGCCTAGGATAGCAGGTAGAGCTGAGAACTGCACAGACTTTTGCAGAATGTCCACAGTTGTCTAGTGTTGGCACAGTTGTCACAAAACCTAATTTGTATGCTGAAGTACTGGCAAGTCAGTAGAGATTGGGGTTAAAAAAAATCATGATTTACACTTCAGTGTCACATGTCATACCCATCCGAACAGACATGCTTATGGGAATCCTGTGCAACAGACTGTATGCATGCACATATATCTTGCAAATACACCTCCTATAGTGTTGACTCAGTAGTTTAATCTGTTACATTCCTAGTCTAGCATGCTTTACATTTTGCCATCCACAGTCCTAAGTTCTATTCCAGTCTGTTGCACTTCAAGTACATGCTTTTGAATACAACAAATAAATGACTGAACCCTGCAATTTTAAGCAGAACCAGTTTCTGCTACTGCATTCACTGCTACCCATGTTGGCATGTCAAAGGCTTGAAGGTAGGGACAATTGCACAAATATGTATAGGCTTCCTAAATGTTGCCTATCACTTTCTGAATGGCAGTATTACATACCACATGTACCTTGCTCTATATGTAAGTTTATCTTAGACTTTTGTTTTCTCTTAGAAATAGCTAGTAACTAGAAAGATTAGACTGTTTTTCTGTGATGTCAGAACTGTACTACAGAATTATTTTAAGTATTTCTCTGTGCTTTCTGAACTCTTAACTAGCAGTGTGTAGAACAAAGTAAGGTCTTGTGTGTTGATTATTTGTTATTAAATATTTTTAAACACTTTTAACTGTGGCTGTTTTTGTAGAGATAATTTAAGCTCTTTAGAGTTCTTGCATGCTTTTGATTAAATTGTACAAATCCACTCTAATAGTTTTAGCCCTGGGCTATACAACCAATTGGATAATAATATTGCACAGTAATAACTGGACACCCTTTTAAGGGCCTTTGAGTAGCAGATAAATATTAGTGGGTGGTGGCAGCTGGTACTACCATATAGTCTGGGGAAAGGGGCAGAGCTGGAGAACTGGTGCCAGCCTTCCCTAGGAGTGTCTGTGTGGTTGTATAAACTCTTCTCAAAGTGTGTGTGCGTGTGTGTGTGTGTGTGTGTGTGTGTGTGTGTGTGTGTGTGTGTGTGTGTGTGTGTGTGTGTGTGTGTGTGTGTGTGTGTGTGTATATCAGCTACATAGGCAGGAACACGAATCACTGGTTGGACAGAGGGGGTGCTGGAGGTTTTAGCTTGCCCACTAGGCTGAGGTCTGGACCCTATAGCTGTGCCATTGGGGAGTCTTATTGGAGACCTGGAGAGCAAGGGAGTGACTAGCCCTGTACTGACTGTGATCTCTATATGCTCTTAAGGGAAATAGCACTTTACTGTGTGTATTCGTTATCCTTTCCTCCTGTATGAAATGCCCCTCTCTGGTTTTAGTGATGAGGATTGAGGCTCCTTGATTGCTGGGCCAGGGCACAGGCATCACATATTAATTGTTTTGCTGAGGTGGGATATCTACACCACATATTAATTCATTGGCAAATACTAATTGGCTTGTAGTGGTGTGGGTAGAGTGAAACCCTGTAGCTTATGTACAGTGAGCTTTGAATGTGTTTTGTACTCTAAATCAGCCACACAGTGAATACTCAATGTTCACATCACAATTGTTTTATTTTTTGTTAGCTTAGTTAGTCAGGGTGAGCAGGCAGCATGTCAGAAGAGGAGTATGGAAAGCTGACAAGAGTCAGCTGGCAGAGGTGTGCCAGGCTAGGGGACTGGTGCATGGAAACCTGACTAAGGCAGACCTGATTGCAGCCTTGGTTACAGCTGCATCAGAAAACAGCAACCAGAAGGACAATCAGACTGGCAGTAGAGATATAATACCCTCGGAGAATGGACAGCTCAACTTTTCTGCAGAGGACTTAAAAATCCATCTGGAGCTAAAGAGACTTGAGTTGGAGGCCAGGCGTTTGGAGATAGAAGCCGAGGAAAAGGAGCTGCAGAGGAAGCATGTGAGGGAAATGCTGGCTCTTCGCCAGAGTCATGGAGGTAATGAGGAAGGGAGTAACTGGACCCCAGAAGCACAAAAGGTCAGTAAATTTCTTCTACAGTTTAGAGGGGGATAATTACATAGTTTCATCCACATGTTGGAGAGGGTATGCAAACAGTATAGTGTGACCAAAGGCTGTGGGTATGGTTCCTGACCCCCTTACTCCATGGTAAAGCTGTAACTGTATTGTCAAAAATGTCTGACGTTGCATGTTTTGATTATACTGCTATTAAAAATCACTTGTTGGATTTGTTTAAGCTAACACCTGAAACATATAGGAAAAAGGGTTTGTGAGCATAGATGCAAGGCACATGAAAGTGTATGTCAATATGTTGCTGAACTGAGCACTTATTTCATTGGTGGGTGAGTGGATGTCAGGCCACCACTTTTGAAGAGCTGGCAGACCTTTTGGTGAGGGAACAAGCCCTTAGCACTTTGCCTGGGGACATGAGGATCTGGTTAGCTGATAGACAATGTGCTACTTCAGATGAGTTGGTGAAGAAAGGAGACCTATACCGGGCAAGCAGGGCAGCGCTGCACAGGAAAGGGACCTCCAGTACTGCTCATGGGTCTAAAGGAATCCATGGTGGGCAGCAGAGACTGCCCCAACAGAATGTGGCAGTAGCAGGGAAAGCCACTTGTCCAGGTACATGACCAGGAGCTAGGGTTAAATGTTTTGAATGCAACCAGCTGGGCCATGTGACATATAGGTGTCCACTGAGGCAAAGTGAGGAACAAAAGGTGGGGGAGCCAGTAAGTGGGAAAGATGAAATGCCAATAGTAGGTTGTCTTGAGACAACAAGGGTACCAAACTACCATCCTGCAGATGTCCTGATAGGGAAGGATTTGGATGAGGCAGTACCATGTGTTTGTGCAGTTACATGCAATCAGGTCTGGAAACAAGCAGATAAGTCTGGTAGCCTGAAGGAGATCCAGACAGACTGCAAGCTTGCAGCCTAGACTGGTGAGATAGTTACTTCAGGGAGAGAGTTACCCTGTAGCCATGAGACTGAAGGTGGGCCACAGCTGCTTGGAGGTACTGATGGTCCCGTAGACAGAGTGACTGCAAAGGTAGTGGTCAATAGTAGTACCCAGGCTGACAGTGATGTACCACTGTCAGAGGATGCCAGACTTCCTGTGGAAGGGGAGCTGGGAAAGGTTACAAGGAGAGACGTGAGACAGGCTCAGCTCTCAGACCCTACATTGCAAGGCCTGGGACAGGTAGCTAGGGAGGCACCTGATTCTCAAGGAAACGGGGAATCTGTATACTGGGACAAAGGGTTACTATACAGAGAGTGGACCCCTGAGGGAGGGCTAGAAGGTGAGAGAGTACAGCAGTTGGTAGTGCCTAAAGCCTACCATCTGGCGCTTCTAGCCACAACCCATATTCCCTTTGCAGTCATATGGGCATAAAACATACAAACAGACATATTATGCAAGACTTCCATTGGCCTAGAATTTCCAGAGATGCAACAGTGTACTGCAAGACCTGTGAGCAGTGCCAAAAGGTAGGCAAGGCAGGAGACAAGGTGAGAGCTCCTTTGATGCCTTTGCCTGTGATTGAGGTGCCATTTCAAAGAGTAGCTATGGATATTGTGGGTCATTTGAGTACTCCAAGTTCCACAGGGAGAAAGTATATCCTAGTGGCAGTGGATTAGGCTACACGATACCCTGAGACAGTGGCTTTGTCCTCCATTGAGGCAGAAAAGGTGGCAAATGCTTTGTTAGAGGTTTTCAGCAAGGTAAGTTTCCCAAAAGAAATACTGACTGACAGAGGTGTCAATTTCATGGCAGACCTGCTGGCTTGTCTGTGGAAGTCCTGTGGGGTGAAGCACATGAAGACCACCCCCTACCATCCCCAGACCAATGGTCTTGTTGAGAGGTTAAACTCTACAATCAAGCCCATGATATGGGCATTTGCAGATCAGTTTAAGAGGGAGTGGGACAAATATTTGTCCAATCCGTTCTTTGCTTACAGAGGTTCCCCAGGAATCCCACAGGTTTTTCACCTTTTGAGTTGCTGTATGGGCATAAGGTGACGGGACCTCTAGATTTAATTCGAGATGAGTGGGAAGGTGAGTACAAGTCTCACAAGGAGTCTGTTGTGGCATGCGTCCTAAACATCAGGACAAGGCTCAGGGAACTCATGGGCTTGGCCCAGGAGAACTTGGCAGAAGCCCAACAACAGAAAAAGTTGTGGTATGACAGGAATGCTTGAGCTAGAGAGTATGCTGTGAGGCATCAGGTAATGGTTCTCATTCCTGTCAGACACAACAAGCTGCAAGCAGCTTGGGAAGGACCCTACAAGGTGATAAGAAAGGTAAGTAATGTTAACTACATGGTGGAACTGATAGGCAGAAGGCAGGGGCACAAATTTTACAATGTTAACATTATGAAACCTTATCATTATAGGGAGGTCCTTGTGCTTAGCATTTGCAGTGGATTGCAGGAGGAGTCTGAGGGAGATCTGGGGACTGATCTTGTCAGTGAGGCTCGAGCTGACACCTCAGTGGAAGGGGTAGCAATGTCCCAGCAGCTATCTTCTACCCAGGTTCGAGAAATCTGAGCAGTTTTGCAGGAATTTGGGGACATGTTCACTGGGAAACCAGGGTGAACCCACATGGGGCAGCACCAGGTGTATACAGTACCCCAAAGGCCTATTAGGCAGGCCCCTTATAGAGTGCCTGAGAGTCAAACAGACTCTGATGGAGGAGGTACAGGAGACGTTGGAACTAGGGGTGATTCAAGAGTCCAACAGTCCCTGGGCCACCCCAGTGGTGCTGCTGCCAAAGAAGGATGGCAGCACCAGGCACTGTGTGGACTACAGGAAATTAAATAGTCACACAGAGTCAGATGCTTACCCCATGCCTAGGACAGATGAGGCCCTAGAGCAGCTGGGTGGGGTTAAGTATCTTACAACTATCGTTCTTACAAAGGGTTACTGGCAGGTGCCCTTGACTCGCAGTGCTAGAGAGGTCAGCCTTTGTGACTCCTTTTGATGTGTATGAGTTCACAAAGATGCCCTTTGGGATGAAGAATGTCCCAGCAATTTTCCAAAGGCTAGTAGATCATATCCTAGCAGGAGCAGGAGAGTTTGCCCTTGCTTACCTAGATGATATTGCCATCTACAGCCATTCCTGGCCAGAGCACCTTCAGCATGTGAAGGAAGTGCTGGGCTGACTACAGAGGGCAAGGTTAACCATTAAGCCAAGCAAATGTCAGGTGGGTATGGCAGAGGTTTCCTCCCTAGGACATAGAGTGGAGAGTGCTAAGATAATGTCTGCCAAAGTGGAAGCTATTCAGGCTTGGCCTGCATCTGTTACTAAAAAACAGGTGAGGGCATTTTTAGGGATAGTAGAGTACTACAGAAAGTTTGTCCCCAGTTATAGTAACATAGCTGCTCCCCTCCTAGTCCTGTCAAGGAAGAACAGACCGTCTAAGGTAGTGTTAACCCCAGCATGGTAGCAGGCATTCCAGAAGCTTAAAGAAGCTTTGGGAGGACCCTCTTTGTTAGCCAGTCCAGTGTACAGCAAATAATTTGTTGTGCAGGTGGATGCTTTGATCCATGGATTGGGGGCTGTACTTAGCCTGATTTCTTCAGAGGGAGAATAGCACCCAGTGGTTTATCTCAGTCGTAGGCTCAAACCCAGGGAGGAATGTTATGCAGCTGTAGAAAAGAAATGTCTAGCCATAGTGTGGGCACTGCAGAAACTTCAGCCTTATCTGTATGGAAGGATATTCACTGTTATGACAGATCACAACCCCCTAACATTGTTAAACAGAGTCAGCCAGCAAAGTGCCAAGTTGCTAAGATGGAGCCTGGGGTTGCAAGCATATGATATGTCCATGCAGCACTGCAGTGGGTTTAGCAATGCCAATGCAGATGGGTTCTCAAGACAGGGAATGGGGTAAGGTATACTCAGACCTAACTCCCTCAAGCAGCATTTCTCAAGGGTCACTTGAAAAACTAGCTTGAGTTCTCCAGGGGGGCTTGATATGTGAAGATTGGGTGAAGATAGGTGAAGTCTGCCAGCCTAGCCAGATATAACTTTGTAGCTAATTCTGTCATTTGTAAATATTAATGTAAGCCACAGGCTTGTTGTCTTAAATGAAACAAAAATGCTGTTACATGTGGAACTGCAAAAAATGTAAGAACAGTGCACTTTGCTGTAAAAAAGTTAATTCAAGCATTTTATGACTGTCTTTAATCATTAAAGTTGGCTCCGACCTGTCTAGATGAAGGAATTCTTGCTACTCTTGCTATTGTTTGAAGACCAGAGTTAATGGCCAGAGTTTGCATGTATAAATGTCCTTTATAGATTTGCTTCCTGACCATGTGTGAACTTACTAAATAATGTAGCCTGTAAGCCTGGGAAACACAGGAAAGTGTGAATAATGATGTAATGTGAATCAGGACTGTGATATTAATTTAAACAGAGAGAATCAGAGACCATGAAGCCTTTTGTCTTGACCATCCAACTCACAGCACTGTCTTACTCTATATGTAAGTTTATCTTAGACTTGTGTTTTCTTTTAGAAATAGCTAGAACCTAGAAAGATTAGACTACGTGTTTTTCTGTCATGTCAGAACTGTACTACTGAATCATTTTAAGTATTTCTCTGTGCTCTCTGAACTCTTGACTAGCACTGTGTAGTACAAAGTATTTTCTTGTGCTTTGACTATTTGTTATTAAATATTTTTAAACCCTTCCAACTGTGGCTGTTTTGTAGAGATAATTTAAGCTCTTTAGATTACTTGCATGCCTTTGGTTAAATTGTACAAAGCCAGTCTAATATCTTTAGCCCTGGGTTATACTTCTAATTGGATAATAATATTGCACAGTAATAATTGGACACCCTTTAAGGGCATTTGAGTAGCTGATAAATATTAGTGGGTGGTAGCAGCTGGTACTACAATATAGTCTGGGAGAAAGGGGCACAGTTGGAGAACCTGTTCCAGCATTCCCCAGGGGTGTCTGTGTGGTTGTATAAGCTCTTCTCAAAGTGTGTGTGTGTGTGTGTGTGTGTGTGTGTGAGTGTGTGTGTGTGTGAGAGTGTGTGTGTGTGTGTGTGTGTGTGAGAGTGTGTGTGTGTGTGTGTGTGTGTGTGTGTGTGTGTGTGTGTGTGTGTGTGTGTGTGTGTGTGTGTGTGTGTGTGTGTGCACGCGCGTGTGTGGGTGTGTGTCAGCTACTTGGGCAGGGACACGAAGCACTGGTTGGACAGAGAGGATGCTGGAGGTTTTAGCTTGCGCACTAGGCTGAGATCTGGACCCTATAGCTGTGCCAGTGGGGAGTCTTATTGGAGACCTGGAGAGCAAGGGAGTGACCAGCCCCAGACTGACTGTGATCTATGTGTGCTTTTAAGGGAAATAGCACTTCTCTGTGTGTATTTGTTATCCTTTCCTCCTATATGAGACACCCCTCTCTGGTGTTAGTGGTCAGGATTGAGGCTCCTTGATTGCTGAGCCAGGGCACGGGCATCACAGAAGGTTGGTGTACTGATGTCACAGTGTTGAGTAAAATGTGCTACCCTGACTTAGAAACATATTTTTGTTAATTGCAAACCTTTTTATTCACCTCAGGAGTTCTCTTCATTTATTCTGGTTAGTGTTTACATTTCACCTCAAGCCTGTGTGAGTGTGGCACTACAAGTCTGATAAGATAATGTGCACAGAGCATACGTTACTGGTCTAAAGATTTTTGCAGAATGTCCAGATTTTTGCCTCATATTTTTCGTACATTTTTCATAAAATTGTGGTTTTCTGGCAAATTAGTGGCAAATCCTTAAAGACTTGAAGTTAGAAAATAATGACAGACATTTGACTTCATACCCTTCAGAACATTAATGTTAATGCAAAACCTGTTATTCTATAAACTTTCTAAGATTGCAAGAGTAATATTTAAAAATTGTCCTTATTTTTGTGACTTTGTCCCACTTTTACTTATGGCTTTGTCCAGATTTCTTGCTCTAAGAGGTTGAGAGGTACGGCACAGAGCAGAATTATGCAAAATCCCTTCAGACAATTCTAGGACATTTTAATAAGGCACATCTCATCCATGAACATCCTAAATTTACACATCATATAAAGTGTCCTACCAGAGACAGGAACACACTGGATCATTGTTATACAGTGTTAAAGCATGCTTATTTTGCTGTCCCCATGCAGATTTTGGCTTTGTTGACTACTGTTTGATTTGTTTGCTTCCTACCTATAAGAGCAAGTTAAAATCTGCTAAACCTGTGATCAATACTGCCAGAAGCTGGACTATGGAGGTCTAGCTGGCTTTAGGCATAGGCCAACTAGGCAGCCACCTAGGGCACCATTACAGTAGGGGAGCTTTTCCATTAATCTGTATGGTGTAGGTAGACCAGGATGGGGGCAATGATTGGTGTTGGGTGGGCTGTGGAGACTATTTGCCTAGGGCACCAGTTGACCAAAGGCCAGCCTTGTATAGAGACAAAGCTGAAGCTGCAAGCCTGCTTTGATTGTATGGACTGGTGTGTCTTTGAAGATTCTCCTGCTAACTTGCATAAACTGGCAGCCACAGTAACATCTTATGTTAGCTTCTGTGAAGATATGTGTGTCCCCACCAAGACCTAGTAAAAATTTTAACAATAGCAAACCCTGGTTTACTGCTAAACCAATGTAGCTTTTTCAAGCCAAGGAAGGTGCCTGTAGAAGTGGGGACAGAACACTTTTTTAGACTGTCGTGGGAATACACTGACAAAAGAAATCAAAGTCACTAAAAATAAATATTTGGAAAATCTGAAAAAATCATTTTTAGCCCATGCTCCTGCATCAGTGTGGAAAGGTCTACAAAACATTACAAACTACAGGAAACCATCCCCCTACACTGCAGCTAATTACCAGCTGGCTGATGACCTGAATGCTTCTTACGCAGGTTTGATAAGCCTGAGGCTGCAAATGACACTGTTGCCATTTCTTTCAGTGTTCATACTTATATAACTCTCTCTTCCACACATTCTCACATTCAGCCTGCATTAATTAACTCTGAAGAGGACGTGAGTCATTTTTTTTAAAGATAGCACATTTTGAAAGCAGCAGGTCCAGATGGGGTTTCACTCTTTTGTTTAAAAACCTGTACTGATCAACTGTCCCCTGTTTTTACTCAGATTTGTAATAAATCATTAGAGCTGTGTGAGGTTACCTTACGTTTCAAACAAGCCGCAATCATTCTAGCCCCTAAAAATTCCAGTATAACAGGACTGAATGACTACAGGCCTGTTGCTTTGACATTAATACTCATGAAAGCTTTTGAGAGGCTGGTGTTAGCTCACTTGAAGGATATTACTGGTCCATCTTTGGACCCCCTTGACTTTCCTTATTGAGAGAATCAGTCTGTGAATGATGCAGTTAATATGGGTCTGCATTATATCTTGCAACATCTTTAGAACCCAGGAACATATGCAAGAGTTCTGTTTATGGATTTCAGCAATGCATTTAATACAGTAATTCTGGAATTTCATCTCTTGAAACTTTCCCAGCTCTCCATTTTCCTGCCTCCACCTGTCAATGGATCACCAATTTTCTGACCAATAGGAAACAGCCAGTGAAATTGGGGAACTTACATCTAGCTATCACACAATCAATACGGATGCCCCCTAGGGATGTGTGCTGTCCCCACTGTTATTCTTCTTCTACACTAATGACTGCACCTCTAAAGACCCTCTCTCAAACTTATTAAATATGTGGATGATACAACTATTATTGGGCTCATCAGGAATGATGATGAGTCTGCATACAGATGGGAGGCTGAGCAGCTGGCCCTTTGATGTAGTCAGAATAATCTGGAGCTGAATACTCTTAAAACTGTGGAGAGGACAATGGACTTTAGGAATGGTACTACAATGTCACCCCCCCCCCATTTATATATATAATACTGCTGTGCCAGTTGTAGAAACCTTCAAGTTTTTGGGATCTATAATCTCCCGGGACCTGAAATGGAAGAACAGTGTAGGGTCCATCATAAAAAAGGCACAACAGCAAATGTAGTTTCAGCCACAGCTGAGAAAGTTCAACCTCCCACAGGAGCTGTTGATTCAGTTCTACCCAGCAGTCATTGGGTCTGTTCTAAGCTCATCCATAACAGAGTGGTTTGGATCTGTGTCTAAACATGATAAAAATAGGTTACATCAATTAGTCAGGTCTGCCGAAAATATTACTGGAGCTAGTTTGCCCTGTTTACAGGACCTGTACTATTCCAGAGTCATGAAAAGGGCAGGGAAAATCATCACCAACCCTACACATCCAGGCCACAATCTTTTTGAACCATTACCATAAGCCAGGTGTTATAGATTAATACACACCAAAACAAGCAGATATAAGAACAGATTTTTTGTTCATAATTCATAAATGGTTAATTCAGCTTATCAGGCTGGGTATTCTTTTTCCCAAGCCTCTGAGGGTTCTGCAGCACTGTTTACTTATTATTAATGCTTGTTTCTTTCAGAGATTCTTTCAGTATTTTGTGCACTGAGCTTCACTTTGCACTTTGTATGTATACGTATATGTATATTTACTTTTTTGCCTTGTTTTTAATAGTTGTATATATGTTATTTATGTAATTCATACATGGAGAGTCATTGAAACTAGAGTCAAATTCCTTGTATGTGCGCATACTTGGCCAATAAATGTGATTCTGATTCTGATTAATACTGTAGCACTTCCAATAGCTATTGCTATTGTTGCTTCATTTGTATAATATAAAGTTTTGTTAAACTTATTGTTTGTTAGTGCTCATTTTATTGGCTTAAACTTCTGCACACACTGTAAATTCTGCTTAGCCTATGTGTTCCTTTAGATACTGAGTAATGGATGAAAATGGTCACCTGACAATCCCAGTGACTAGATTATCAAAATAATAAAGACAGAAGTGAACAAACCATGTAAGACTTGCCTCTCTTTTAATCTTGACCAATGAGCATTCTTAAGAGTGACCACTAGCACCATTCAGTCTACATCAAACTGAACTTGTCTTCATCGCTGCCCATCTTCTGCCTACACAAAGGCATTTATTCTTATGCCACCAGAATTCTGGTTTGGAGTACATGCAATATTTGTTATGCTTTTATGCAACGCTTCTTCCAGAATAAAGGTCTGCCATTTTAAATGTCAAAGGTCATATCAAAAATGGAACAGCAGCTGCAGCAACAGCACCATGTACATGGCAGATGGACTCTAGTTTCTGTCAGCAGAGAAGCAGAGCTGTAGCAAGACACAGCCCTGAGGAGTTACACAATGTTCTGAGGTAGCAGGTGCATTTCTCACGTAATGTACATGTGAGCCCTTGCCTGAGAACAGTGCATAGGCAAGTATATTTATCAATTATATTGTATGCTTGCAATGTGTACCTGCATATAGTCCATAGATGAAATATGTGGTGATAAATGCTTCCCATAGGTGTAGATGATATACATAGTTGTCAACCTCTTAGCACAAAAAATCTGGACAAAGCCAAAAATAATGGGAGGACAAAGCCCCTAAAATAGGGACAACATGTAAATATTGCTGTTACAATTTTAGAGAGTTGCAAGAATAAAAGGTCTTGTGCTACTATACATTTTACGAAGGGCATGAAGTCTGAAACGTAAATGTCTGTCATTATTTACTGAATTCAGTCCTTACAGCCTTGCCACAGATATCCAGAAAACCACACTTTTTTATGAGGCACAGACCAAAAATATGAGGCAAAAATTTGGACATTCTGTGAAAATCTGAATAGTTAAGAGGTATGAAGACAGTCCAAGACCAGAACTGCTTATCCCTAACATATCCTGCATGTCCTACAAATATAGACTATGGACTATGCTGTGTTTTCTACTGTTATGGGACACCAAGGTGCAACCATAGCAATGTATTACAGGAGCCTAAAGTCACATGTTACTGCACTGGAGTTCCCAGCAAATGCAGTCAAGGAAACCCATACTTATGTCTATATATCCCAGTAGACCTTTGAGTGGCAGCTATGCCCACTGTATATATCAACATGATCATCTCTACCAATAGTCTGTGGTAACAATGAGGTAGCCCTTTAACTATAATGTTGCATATCTGTTGCATATCACCTGTTGTGTTCATATTCCTATCTGCACCTGTACAGTTGTGAATACCTTTAGCAACTCACTGTTTTAATTGGTAACCTAATGTTCCCATCGATCACCAGCCTGTTGTGTCCTCATTTTCTCATGCACTTTGGAGAAGTATAGATGACAGATGTTGCAAAATGTCATCATGTAATGAATGATATCCTACAGATACTCAGTGTCCATGGATGTTGCCTGTTAGGGAAAAAGTGCACACTCACCTCTAAAGGACCACATCTGGGAGACATGGCCCATGACATTAGTGCTTTCAGTGAGTGGAATTATTCAAAACAGCACTTTCAGAGGCATGTCACCATCATTATCACTTCAGATGTGCATGCATGACAGAATGCAGCATAGCAGCAGATGGATCAGCCACTGGAAGGGGACAACATCCCATGGCAAGCTTAACTGGAGATGAGAAGTTCTTTGCATCTCTGCATGGAGATGATGAAAGCATCAGTATCATACCTGGAGGAGGAGGAGACAACACTCAGGTAACTCAGAGGTAGATGCATCAGGCTAGAACCATAATGCATGTGTGTGTATTGCAGTAATGTACTATTCATTGCCAGGACAAAAATACACCTGCCTACATATGTTTTCCATATGTATGAAAGTTATTTAGACTGGCAGCACAAGTGTGTGCTTTGCAATATATGCATGAAGTATACCAATATACACATACAAAACACAGGGCCTCATGTGTAGAAGATGTAATGAGATTCATTCAGCTCTGTCATGTATGTACTATCACAGGCTGAACCAGTGCTATAATGACAACTGTAAAGGTTGGGTCATGACAAAAGACTTACGTTAGCACATATTTAAAGACTGTGATGATGTGCAGACACAGACCGAGTCATAGCCAGATGACCCACATGTACTGCCTGTCTCTCTCATGCATAGTCTTCCACCATTTGTTCAGGATAAAGGTACAGCCTTGACCACACCTGAAAAACTGGCTTTGCAGGCAGACTAATTATTATCCCCATCGGGGGACTGGCCTGTAGCCAGTATTAGCAGCAGAGCCCCCCCATGTGATTGCAGCTACAGAGGGGTGCACTACATTTTATGTGGGTCAACCCACTATACATCAGCCTAGCAGGAGTTGCTGTCACTGTCA
The DNA here is from genome assembly GCF_019279795.1 of Protopterus annectens. NCBI lineage: Eukaryota > Metazoa > Chordata > Ceratodontiformes > Protopteridae > Protopterus > Protopterus annectens. Next base: position 1,678,032,642 of record NC_056743.1, read on the forward strand.
CATGTCACATCTGCTCCCTGATAGAATGGTGGCAGTAGAACTCAGTTAGCAGCTGCATGGAGCTATCATCTGGGCATAGTCTATTGCAACCCATTCTGACAGAGAGATGATTGGTGTGGTGTGTGACTCCCTTGAGGATGCCACCCATTACTGCCAACACCTTTGTGATACCATGGAGTCCATGGATGCTGCCATCACAAGGATTATGATGGAATATTTTGCTGCCATTTCCACCTGTGTGCATGGGTAGCAAGTGACACCATAGTTGCCCTATCCAGAAATGTTATCCATATTCAGCAGGTAGGTATGGTCAATGGTCTCATTGGCTGGCCATTGCAGAGTACACAGTATGCTTTTGCTTTTCTATGGCTTTTACAGTTCTCCAGCCTACATTGTGTGTGGCAAGGAGTGCCAGCTTCCAATGGCAGGACACAGTCCAAGTGGCATGCATACAAATCTCATTCTCACAGCAGCACAATTTTCCTGTCACACAACTGGCAGTGGTCCTAGATCATAATCACATAGTGGCAGACCTCCCTGTCAAGGACCCATGGAGCCATTTCTCACAGTCATGGTCAGATTGCCACCCCATCTTTATCATAAGAAGATAGTGCCAATGGTACATAGTGCCCTTTGCTACAAAATCCTCATCTTCATTTCCAGTGGTATAATTTCCCATCCAGCCTGTAAAGTCAGCAATGTGCTATTTTGTCCTTTTTCACTTATGTAAGTGATGAAGACTGTGAACCGCTGCCCCCTCAGTCCTGTGTGGTGTACATGGAGATGTCTGATGCAAATTGTGATTCAGCACCATGCACTGCTCAATATAGTCTTTAAATAACACTGAATATGTCATGTTTACTTTGTGGGACACTGTTACTGCATGTTTATCATGGGCACATAGAACAAACATGATGTATTCAGTTATTTAGAGTGTACATTGTGCATTGTGTGGTGTTTAAATAACAATGAATGCATCATGTTTGTTTTATGTGCCCACAATGTACCCGCAATACACAGAACTTGATGTTGCTGCATTGCCTCTGCTGCCATGAACTCTTGCCATTGTTGTTGGGGAAAGGGAGTCTGAAGCAGGTGCCTTTCAGTTTCAGTGCTGCTCATGGATGCTGCAGAGATGCTGGTGGTGGTGGCGGCAGCTACAACAAGCTAGGAGGTCCCTTGTACTAATGATCTCCTGGAGGTCATTTTATTTTTTGCAGCATGTTATTAATGTCTTGCAAACAATGGCAATTGTGTACTTAAGATTTCCATCAAACATATCAAGGCCTTCAGCAGCCAAATCAAATGCTCAGTAAAGTTGTTGGGTCAAAATTAACTGTGTTACTATGCTGATTGGTGATGGAGAGAATTCTTTATGGGTGTTATCAGCCACTGCTTCAATGGGTATTGCACATCATCTGAAACATTGTAGGAACATGTGGGATAAGACACATGTACATACTGGGCTGGATTCAGTAAAGCCTACAAGGTGTGCTAAAACTGTGGTTGTGTGCCATGGCACAAAACACACACAGTAGTGCACTGATCTGTATTCATATGTGGCTCTATATGGTGTGTAGAGCTGCAAAACGCAGTAAACACCATAGCTCCTCTATCCAAGAAGGAGGAGCTATTCAACAAGCTATAAAGCAATCCTAGGCTTGAATTACAAAACCTACTGGAATACAGCCATGGAAACTACACTACACTGAAAGAATGTTAGGAATGCTGTTGCTCTTCTGCATGTGTTTGTTGCAACAGGCCCAAGTCTGTGATGCTGCTAATAGACCTCAGCCAAGAAGGTGAAAGGTTTTTAGACCCTGTTTTACTTGTCATGATCTGCATGAGGCGGAAATAGTAGAACACTACAGGGTGGATAGAGACACACACTACAGGAACTCTACAATGTCTGTCATCCTCAGCTAACAGCAAGGGCAAACTGAGGGGAACCAATACCTGTGGAGACTAAAGTATTTGTAGCACTACCAGAACCTTCCAGAAACCAACAGAGAATATACTGGAGTGTCACAAGCATCAGCATCCAGGATCACACATCAATTCCTGAATGATAAGTTACAACATGCTGGTGACTACATACATTTTCTCTATACACCTGAGGACAGAGATTCAACTATGCAGGATTTCTACCCCATAGCACATTTCTCTGAAGTCCTGGTTTCCATAGACTTTATACACATTGAGATCAAAGCACTAGCTGGGAACAGGGAAGGGTGTACATAAACAGAAAGGGCTTCAACACCATTAACTACCAGGTTGTGTGCAATGTTAAGGGGATCATCCTGAATGTGTGTGCTGGCAACACTGGTAGTTACCATGGCTCCCATATCTAGCACAACTCTTAGCTCTGCCAGATATTTTCTAGGGGGAATATCCCACAAGGTGATTTATTGGGTAATGCAGTGTATGCACTTGAAACATTGCTGATAACGCCCATCAGAAGTGCACACCCACCCACCAAAAAATGTTGTAATTAGGCGCACACTCAAACAAGGAATATCATAAAGTGTGTGCTTGGGTTGCTGAAGTCATGGTTCCATTGTGTAGATACATCGGTGGAAGCCTTGCTGTACATTATCAGTACTTGTACTGAAATTTTCATTATCTCTGCTATCCTTCACAATATTATCTTGAGAAAACAGCTTCAACAGGAACACCAAGTGGAAAGGTACTCATCCCACCACCAGTGGCAAGGTCATCACGGCCACACATGGGTGAGGATTCAGAGGGGGACCACCAGCCACTGTTGGTGTAGGTAGACAGGAGCATGCACATTAGTACACATGTTGACCACCTGAGGGGTCCAACTTTCATCCTATGCGTAGACATACAGTAAAAAATGATGCAAGGTAGCACTCACAACCTTTACTTACCCATGTAATGGATGTGTACTGCTAGCATCACACAGAGTTAGCTCTGAATTAAAAACTTGCAACTGCTGGATTATCAAGATAAGTGTTGAACCAGGAGCAGGAAAATAAATGGGTAAGAACACAAATGAATTGCAGATCCTTGCACAATGTTACTTGCTAATGTACCTACATAGACAGTGTATGGGTTTTACAGCAATGGCATCAATATTTGACACTGACTTATTACAATATGTCTACTCTTTATCAACTAATAAACATCATGCATCAGACACATACAATACAAAAACCTGTAAGAAAGCAGTACAATTTTCAAAACAGCATCACAAAACATAGATGCTAAGCACTCAGTCAACTATGTACCCTGTGCATCAGACAAATGACTTATGCATCCCTAAATCCAAAAGACTGAAACAAGGATATGGCACAATTATCATCCTTTGCACAGGGTGTTGTTGTGGAAGGTCAGAGAGTCAAATCTGGAACAAAAGGTGGTGAGTGTGAGTAAGAAATACAGGCAGGCAGAAATTTAGATAATTATCTAATGGCCAGTGAAACAGAATGAGCCACAAACCTCATGAATGACCGATGTTATATGTGTGTGTGTGTGTGTGTGTGTGTGTGTGTGTGTGTGTGTGTGTGTGTGTGTGTGTGTGTGTGTGTGTGTGTCTGTATGGGCACTTAACATAAAACTTATGTGTGAGTGCCTGCAAGAACACAGCCAAGATCTGTGCTAGCTCTATGCGCAGGTCATGCATGGTAGAGTTAACAGTTCATCAGTGTCACATCATCTATGAGAATTGGCTCTACCAGGAGCTGCACTGGCATGTCCATGCCCATGGTCAGATGTGCTGGTGCTACCAAAATGTGACTGATGTCTGCTGGATGAGCTGTCCTCTTTAGTATACCTAAGTCTGTGAGCCTGTGGCCTACCACATCTGAGTGTGGACACCTCAACCAGTGACAGATCAGTGGAAGTGTTGCCCCTACGGAAGTGTGATTGGGCATGACCATGTCAGCTAACAGCAGATGATGCTGATGACCTACATCCACTTGGATGCTGTCCCTCTTCCAGCAGAAGTTCCATGACAGACACTGCCCATTCCTTCATGGCATTCATCCGATCCACTGAATTGGCCATATGGCAGACAGTCGCATGCGTCAGGCTGTGCCACATCTACAACCCTAAGCTTGTTCTCAGAGGCTCTTATGGAACATGCCAGTGCCTCCATGATGGCCCTACACATATGTCAAGTGGCTCATATTGACACACTAGGATCAGGTGGAGTATGAATAGTAGGCCTCCTCCAAGCACCTTTAACAACCCTCCTGTATGACAACTCACCCACAATTTAGCTATGGTCAAAGTCAACCAGTATTGAAGCCACAGTAACCACACTACCCTGATCAAGTGTCTCACCCTTCACCTGTCCAATATCTTAGGGCTCAGTGGGATAGGTATCTGTAGACCTACTGGCTGTGTCAGATGGAAATACAGGGAATGGCTGAAGTTAACCTCAGTGTCAGACTCAACCTCTGCACCCCCTGACTGTGCCTGTGTTCAGCCACCATCACTATCAGAGACTACTGATACTCTGACAACAGGTGGTAAGAGTGCTTTACTTCCACTGTCAGGATCAACAGTGACAATAAGCAACAAACACAGGAATGAAATTAATACTATACTAAATATTTAAAACAATTTATATAATAGCAAACTAACACTGGTCCCACTATCACAGATGGTACAGCAATAGACACTCATTACAGCCACCTCAAACATACAGACAAATGCATATAGCTGATGAATGGTCATAAATAATAAAAAAAAAAAATTTGCTTACCACATGCAGATGACTCCACACTTTGTAGAGAAGATGGTCCTGGAAGAAATGAACCAAGGGAAGGATGAAAATTAAACAGCACAATGGAAATCACATAGGGGACACTGAGTACACAATTGCCTATATGTCCGGTAAGAATAGTTTTAAATGAAAGTTGGCTGACATGTCCACCTACAACCCATGTGTAATGAACAACTGTGCTGCATACAATGATTAAGTTATCAATGGCTACAGTAAAAAAAAATCCCCCAAGAAGTATTAGACAAAATATATATTTTACTATATATGCAAATTTATAATTTGCCATATGGAAGCTTACCTGGAAGCTGCTCCTGGGAAATAGTTATCCTCCCAGATACATCAGCACCAACATCAAGCAATGTTGGTGTGCAGTTTCCAATGAGCTGTCTGGATCTCTGAGAGAGACAGGAACTGTTCATTTGGTATCAATGAGGGCTCATTAGCAGCCCCCCCCCTCAAGCCAGCTGTTCATAGGTAACTGCAGCTGCTCTATTCTCGGTTGATGAAATCATATCAGTGGCCCGATCATGCACCTGATCATAAGTCCTGGTGTGATCCTGTACTGTATTGACATCATTCACTAACTGTTTCCAAATCTGCATTCTGGCAGCCATATCCACGAGTCCTCCCTCAATCAGAAAGGTGCCATGTTGCCTGAATGCCTGTATTATGACTTCATTCTCACAGTCACTGAAAAGTGGTTTATGTGGATTTGTATGCTTGTGTGCCATAATCCTATGTGACATACAACAGAAAAGGGTACAACGCATAAGTATCACCTAACTAAAGTCTTGCATATGTACATATTTGTCAACATTAAGCATTGAAAATGCAGATTTTGATTATTAAACTGAATATTATGTGGTTGTTCTACCTCACCCTCACACACAAACCAATGTCTGTCCAAACCAAGGAATATGACTTTAGTATTATGTTCTCCACTGAAATATCAGGATGCCTACACATTTTCAAGAAAAAAAAAAAAACTTGAAACACATTTATTTCTGTGGCAACACACATGTGGTAGCTGAGCTCCCCACCACCAAAACAGCAAACAAATTAAGGTTCGTACAAGCCAAAGAATACCACATAATTAAATTGGTATACATGATTTCAACACAATTATCTGAATGTGTACTCATTTAGAACATAAAACCCAATTTATGATTGCCAGTCACCTGTCACTGTGCCCACCACTTCCTCAGAGGTGTCTCTGGGCTATCTCAAAAGCATAACACACGTGTCATTGAAATGTAGATGATGTTTCTCTGCAATAACATAGAAGAATGTAAAATAACAATTTTAACAATAACACTTGTGATGAAAGTTAATATCATTTCTGAGAAATGTAAATGCCTGCCAAAAATGCCTACGTCAACAGTGTACTAAAAGAAGTGTATACAGATAAAAAGTTCCATTTTCTACTGTATATATATATATATATATATATATATATATATATATATATATATATATATATATATATAATCTGCTTTGTAACATGTTACACAATCTAGAATGCACTTGAAAAATACAATCATACCTTAGGAAAATTAGAAGCCTTCACAGACAAATCAAGAGAAAGAGCAAGCTTCTGTTTTGTCCAGATATGCAGGTCTCTTCACCTTCAAGATCCCTAGCTAAACTGGGCGGCACAGTGGTGCAGCGGTTAACGTTGTCACCTCACAGCAAGAGGTTCTCCGGTTCGATTCTCGGCTGGGGTGCCTTCTGTGTGGAGTTTGCATGTTCTCCCTGTGTTTGCGTGGGTTTCCTCCGGGTACTCCGGTTTCCTCCCACATTCCAAAGACATGCATCTGGAGTGTTTCTCCCCGGGCCTCTGCTGAAAACAGGCTCTGTGGAACCTAGTCGGACATTCCCGGTCAACAAATGATAAATAAATAAATAAAGCTGTTAACATTTTATAGTGTAGATTCAGGCCTCTGAGCATGGTAAAGATGCAAGGGAGGCATGAACTCATTAGAATTGCAGAATATCAAACTTTTGACCTCATGTAGCGAATGTAAACATAGTGTAGGCTCTACCTCACTGTTAGTTGCAAAGAGAGAAGGAAGACACAACAGCAGTTCAGACTATTTCATCTGTATTGGGTGTGTCACCCACGATACACTTACAAAGTGTAGAAGTAACTCTAGTAAGCTTTTAAATGGAACTAAACAGCACACATTTAGCATTTTTATTCAATAGCAGACAAACCCTCCTGCCTGTGCGGAAAAATGTTTTGCACTGTCAAGGACTTTTTATCATACAATTAAAGGAGAAGGATAGAACATGCACTATAGACTGCATTTCTGAGAGAACAGCACAGATAAGACAAGAATGAACACAAAACAAAGGGAAGACAGAGCTGCATTGGTGCAAACATATTCATAACTGGTTGCATGATCAATCATTGCACTAAATATGTAAGCCACTCATGTACAAACTAGTGAGAGTATACAAGTGTATATGTCTTGTTAATACTGTAGAGGAAATGGGAATTGCTTGTATGCACATGATTTGCTTTCCTATGGCAATTTTTTTCCTGTGGCAGGGAGAGATAACACACTCCCACTGTGTTTTGTAGTTTAATTAGTATGATAGTTCAAATCCAGTGCTGCGTAAAAATGTGTAACATGTTAAAATGTTTTTTTTTATTAATATTAATATTTGCTCATCATGTGACTTAGTGAAAACACAGTGAAATGTATAAATATTTTTAATTTAATAGAAGTTGCCTTAAGAAGTGCAATTCCTCTTAGCAACATTGCAAGGCAGTCAGCAGTTTGTATGATAAGGACATCATAAATTAGACCTGTGATTCAATTGTGTGTGTAGCACACCTTGTAAAGATTTTGAACCACACAGCTTATAGGATAGGTAGACCATGGTTCAAGTCCCACTTTTTTATGGTAAAAGGTAATGACCATTTTTTTTACAATAATAATACATTTTGGTCTTTGTCTGTCTCATTTGCACATTGCTCACCTGCATGCAAACACAGCTTACTGCTGCAGACAAAAAAGATAAATTGTTACTTGCAAAAAAAAAAAAGATATATTATTAGTTGTTTTGCCTTCATACAATTACGTTAAGTGGGGTTGCGCTGCAGTCAGAATTCATACACAACACCTGCAGATCCACAACATCTGCAGACAATAAAGATATATTGTAACTTGCAAAAAATATATATTGTTACTTGCTCCACTTTTCTGAGTGCAAACATGGTACATGCATTGCACGGCAGTCAGCACTCTGAACAGTAATGAGTGCGAAAAATACATCTGCTGCCTAGCTTTCCTTGAGGCAACAGGTGTAAGTTCATGGTTACAATACAGGTGAGCCAGGATTTTAATCCTGTACACTCCAAGTTTTATTAATGCTGTTTCATAGGATCATAGGATTATAGGAGGTTACTAGGCTATTGGCCCTGAGGCCCTTACAAGCCTATCCAATAATTTAGTCCATGTTCCAACAATTCAGCACCCTATGCCACTATCCAGCAGGGGCACAGGTGGAATCCCAGGGGTGTATTTTCTTTTCCCCATCCAGTTATCTAGGATGCACTTAAAAAGGTTTAATGAGGTACTCTTACATGGAGAGGGAGAGTCTATACCACAAATGGGGGAGTCTTTGTGACATAAATCTGTGTCCCACCATAAAGTTCTAGTGATGTCACAGACCAGGTTGAGGTCGCGCATACGGCTCACTCAAGTGGAGCTTGACTTGCGTATTTACAGCAGTCCCATCAGATCGAAGTCTGAGATTGCTTTGTATGCCAGATGGAGGTCACCTCAGAGGAGTCTGTAGTTGACTAAGTAGAGGGGCAGGGCTTTTAGCCTATCAGTGTAGGGTAGATGTTTGAGTCCCTGGATTCTCCAGGTGAGCAACCTCTGTGGCCTCTCCATGTTCTGCATGTGCTTTGTGAGGTACAATACGAAAGGTGCATTGTACACAATAATGGGTCTTCTAAGGGAAGAATACAGGGATGTTATGACCACCTTGTCCCTGAATAAGATACCCTTACTAATAAGATAGGCCATGTAGAAAGCCTTCTGTACAACAGAGGCAATATGATGGTCAAAAGTCAGTTTGCTATCAACCTAGGTACCCAAGTCCCTCACGACTGTGCCTTATTATCAATGTATAATTTGTGGGGATGTCACTCTCCCCAAAAGGGATGTTGATGCATTTTTTTGGCATTCAGATTGAGGCCATGTTTCTGGCACCAGTCAATTGTTTGGGTGAGACCCTCTTGAAGGATATCCACATCACTAGGAAAATACCTCCAAGAAGTATATCCCAAACAGCAGAGGCCGCAAGACTGATCCCTGGGGTACACACTGCTTGTTACAAGTCTACTACTTGAGGTGAATTCCCGCATTTTGAGTAGGTGGGTTCTATCAATGAGCTAGTTTGCTACCCATCTGGTAACATATGGATTGATTCCAAGTTGAGAGAGTTTATCTATAAAACATGAGTGGGGGATAGTATCAAAGGCTTTGGCCAGTTCAATGTAGGCAGTGCACACCATCTTCCTATCATCTATGGCCTTGGTGACTGTCTCAAAGAAGTCAACAAAATTTAATAGGCATGACCTCCCCTTGACAAAACCATACTGCATGTGATCAAGTGTCTGGAGACTGCCAATGTCCTTGTTAATGAGGTCCATGATAAACCCCTCCATGGCCTTGCAGATTAGGCTAGTTAGGCTGATGGGTCTATAATTTCCTGGATTGGTGGACACTCCACCTTTGTGTAAAGACATGACAGTAGTTGTCCTCCACTTGGCTGGGATGAAGCCAGTACTCAGGCTTTGGTTGAATTTTATTTATTTATTTTATTTTACATTTGTTAACCGGGCTAGTCTAACTGGATATATTTCCATTTTCAGCAGAGGCCCGGGGAGAAAAGCTCCACATAGAGACAAATAGTTACATAATACAGAAAAGAATAATATGAGGAAAATAAGTTTATAATACTACACTCTACGAGTTAATACATAATGTGAACATGATACAAAGTTAAATTAAACAATTTGGGGAAGAAAAGATAATTGGCAGACAGACAAAGAAAAAGACATTCAAAAAACTAAAAAATGTATGTCCCTCACGACTGTGCCTAATAGGGTGTCTAATATAAAAATTAACAATATAAAGATAATTAGACATAACAATAACTATGTATAGCAGTTGATATTATATTTACTGTATGTGTGACTGCGGGTATCCTGACAATTATGTTTCTGTAACTGAAAGTTTCTTTTCTGCCCTGGGATGAAATTCATACTTTACTGATAGATATTGACACAACTCACATAAAAGAAGTATAGCTGAAAAACAGAATGTATTGTGTGGTATGACGGAGTACTAAGAATTCTTTCCTGAATATAATACAAGTATATGCATTTCCAGTGTATTGTGACACACATGAGAATGCATAAACCAAGACCTTGTCAGGTCACACACATCATGGTTAACTGAACTGTAGTGTCACTCACTCTTTAATGTGTCTATATAATTAATGAGCATATCTGATAAACACTTATTCTGTGCAATGAGCACTCTAGACAGTAATGAATGCAAAGTATACACTTGCTGCCCACCTTTCCCTGTGCCGACAGCACTCTCCAAATTTTATTAATGCTGTTCCACTTAATTTTATATAAAAATTAACAATATAAAGATAGTTATACATAACAATAACTATGGAGAGCAGTTGATATCATTTGAATAATATGTGTTACCGGCGATATCCTGAAAATCTTGTTTCTGTAATTAAATGTTTCTTTTCTGCCCTGGGATGGACTTCATACTTTACTGATAGTCATCTACACAACTCACATAGCACAAGTCTAGCTGAAAAACATAATGTATTGTATAGTTTGAGGCAGAACTCAGGAATCTTTTCTGAAAGTAAAATAAGTATATGCATTTCCAGTATATTCACACATCACTCCTGCATCACACATGAGAATGCATAAACCAGGACCTTTTCAAGTCACACACATGCATGGTTAACTGAAGTGTAGCATTGTTCACTCTTTAATGTGTCTATGTAATTAATGAGCATGTCTCACAAATGCTTATTCTGTCAATGAGGAAAAAACACTTGTGTGGACGTATATGCATTCTCTATTTCGTTGGTTGATAGGAAGTTACTAGGTTAGTGGCACTAGAGCCATTACAACCTTAAAGCATCGGTGATAAACATCAAGTATCCCTGTAAAGAGGGGGAATGCATGCCCAAAGGCAGGACGAGAAGAGAAAGGTTAGGAGTGTGGTAGTGAGGGTAGGAACTTTGAATGTTGGCAGCATGACTCTTATAGGGAGAGAGCTAGCTGATATGATGGACAGAAGGAAGGTTGATATATTGTGTGTACAAGAGACTAGGTGGAAGGGAAGTAAGGCCAGGTGTATTGGAGGCGGGTTCAAATTGTTCTATCATGGTGTGGATGGGAGGAGAAATGGGGTAGGGGTTATCCTGAAAGAACGGTATACCAAGAGTGTTTTGGAGTTGAAAAGCGTGTCAGATAGAGTGATGTTTATGAAGTTAGAAATTGATGGTGTAATGATGAATGTTGTTAGTGCATATGCTCCACAAGTTCGGTGTGCGATGGATGAGAAAGAAACATTTTGGAGTGAGTTGGATGAAGTGGTGATGACTGTACCCAAGGGTGAGAGAGTGATGATCGGAGCAGATTTCAATGGGCATGTTGGTGAAGGGAACAGAGGGGATGAGGAAGTGATGGGTAGGTATGGTGTTAAGTAAAGGAATGCAGAAGGTCAGATGGTAGTGGATTTTGCAAATAGGATGGACATGGCTGTGATGAATATGTATTTTAACAATAGGGAGGAGCATAGGGTGACATACAAGAGTGGGGGGAGACGCACACAGGTGGATTATATCCTATAATGGAGGGCCAGTTTGAAGGAGATTGGAGACTGTAAAGTGGTGATGGGGGAAAGTGTAGTTAGGCAGCATAGAATGGTAGTCTGTAGAATGACATTGATGATCAAGAAGAGGAAGAGGAGTGTGAGGGCAGCACCAAAGATCAAATAGTGGAAACTGAAAAAGGGTGATTGTGAGGTGGAGTTGAGGGAAGAGTTAAGACAGGCACTGAGTGGCAGTGAAGTGTTACCGAATAGCTGGGTAACTACATCACAGCTAGTAAGGAAGACTGTTAGAAAGGTGCTTGGTGTGACATCTGGACAGAGGAAGGATGACAAGGAGACCTGGTTGTGGAATGAGGAAGTACAAGAGAGTATACAGAGAAAGAGGTTAGTGAAGAAGAAGTGGGATTGTCAGAGAGATGAAGAAAGTAGACAGGAGTATAAGGAGATGAGGCGCATGGCAAAGAGAGAGGTGGTGAAAGATAAGGATAAGGCGTATGAAGAGTTGTATGAAAGGTTGGACACTAAGGAGGGAGAAAAGAACCTGTACCCATTGGCTAGACAGAGGGACCGAGCTAGGAAAGGTGTGCTGCAGATAAGGGTGATAAAGAATTATGAGGGAAATGTACTCACTAGCGAGGAGAATGTGTTGAACAGATAGAAGGAGCACTTTGAGGGGCTGATGAATGAAGAGAATGAGAGAGAGAGAAGGCTGGATGATGTGCAGATAGTGAATCATGATGTGCAGTGGATTAGCAAGGTGGAAGTAAGGATAGCTATGAAGAGGATGAAGAACGGAAATGCTGTTGGTCCAGATGACATACCTGTGGAAGCTTGGAGGTGTTTAGGAGAAATGGCAGTGGAATTTTTAACCAGATTGTTTAATGAATTCTTGGAAAGTGAGAGGATGCCTGAGGAGTGGAAAAAAAGTATTTTGGTACTGATTTTTAAAAATAAGGGTGATGTGCAGAGCTGTAGTAACTACAGACGGATAAAACTGATCAGTCACAGCATAAAATTATGGGAAAGGATAGTGGAAGCTAGGTTAAGAAGGGAGGTGGTAATTAGTGATCAACAGTATGGTTTCATGCCAGGAAAGAGCACTACAGATGTGATGTTTGCTCTGAGAGTTTTGATGGAGAAGTACAGAAAAGGACAGAAGGAGTTGCATTGCGTCTTTGTGGACTTAGAAAAAGCATATGACAGGGTGCCTAGAGAGGAGTTGGGGTATTGTATGAGGAAGTCAGGAGTGGCAGAGAAGTATGTAAGAGTGGCACAGGATATGTACAAGGGTAGTGTGACAGCAGTGAGATCTGCAGTGGGAGTGACAGATGCATTTAAGGTGAAGGTGTGATTACATCAAGGATCAGCTCTGATCCCTTTCTTATTTGCACTGGTGATGGACAGATTGACAGATGAGATCAGACTGGAGTCCCTGTGGACTATGATGTTTGTAGATGACATTGTGATATGTAGTGAGAGTAGGAAACAAGTTGAGGAGACCCTGGAGAGGTGGAGATATGCTCTAGAGAGGAGAGGAAAGAAATGAAGGTCAGCTGGACTAAGACGGAATATATGTGTGTGAATGAAAGGGAGGATAGAGGAATGGTGAAGATGCAGGGAGTAGAGTAGGCAAAGGTGGATGAGTTCAAATACTTGGGATCAACAGTTCAGAGTAATGGCGAGTGTGGAAGAAAGGTGAAGAAGAGAGTACAGGCAGGGTGGAGTGGGTGGAGAAGAGTCTCAGGAGTGATTTGTGACAGACGAGTACCAGGAAGAGTGAAAGGGAAGGTCTACAAAAGGGTAGTGAGACCAGCTCTGTTATATGGGTTGGAGACAGTGGCACTGACAAAAAGGCAGGAGTCAGAGCTGGATGTGGCAGAGTTAAAGCTGTTAAGATTTGCACTGGGTGTGACGATTTGTCTGTGTTAGCCCCTTCTGTAATATGCTAATGTCATTGTAGGACTCAATGATTGCACCCAATTTGCAATCATCATTGAACTTGGTAAGCCAAAAGCCATCTACTTTAGCCTGGACTTTCACAAAATAGCTTCCAAACAGTAAAGGACCCAGCACAGATCCTTGTGGTATGCCACTAGTGACAGGTCTACTCGTAGAGGTGGAGTCACCTACTTTGACAGTATGTGTTCTGTCAGTGAGCCAATTGGCTACCCATCTAGTGAAGTAAGGGTTAATCCCCAGCTGGGAGAGCTTCTCAATGATACCCGAGAGGAAGATTGTGTCAAAAGTCTTGGCTAGGTCAAGATAGCCAGTATGCACTGTCTTACCCTCATCCAGGGATTTGGTGACTTTCTTGAAGAAGTAAACTAGGTTTAATATGCATGATATACTCTTAACAAAGCCAAACTGGGTTGGGTTTAGAGTTTGAAGATCACTTATATCCTTGTTGATCAGGCCCATTTTTGATTCTTTTCCATGGCCTTGCAGATGAGGCTGGTTAGACTTATGGTTCAAGAATTCCCAGGGTATGTTGATGGGCCCCCCCCTTTGTGCAAGGGGATTATTGTTACTTTTCTCCATGCTGCTGGATCAAAGCCAAGGCATGGTTAAAGAGAATGCCAAGTGGGTCTGCTAGGTCCAGTTTTAGATTGTTTAATAAGCAGCTGGGATGTTATCTGGTCCCATTGAGGCCATGTTTTGGCCATGGAGAGAGCACATATGACGTGATCTCTAGAGATACTACACAGATGCTTAGTATCAGGTATGCTTTGAGGCATGGCTGGTGAGAACACTGGGGGAGGGTGAAGTCTGTATCAAATCTGCCAGCTAGCAGGTTGGCAATTTCCACCAGATACTATGAGTGGTACCATCTACTACCAGTCTGGCACATAGCTGGGTATTCCCTTTTAAATTTCAGATGTAGCTAAAGAATGCTACATGATTATCCTTAGCTAGAGATACTCGTTTACCTTTGTAATTAGCTTTAGAGGACTTTACAAGATTTCTGATTTATTTGTTCAAGGTGTGGGGGGAATTCTTCTTCTGCTGAGTCAGTTCCCTCTTGTTCTTAGACATCGGTTTCTTCCTCTTATTATATAATCTGTTTACACTTGAAGTCCACCAGGGTAGAACTGGTTTTAATCTAGTCAAGCACAGCCACGTCTATACAGTTGCTTAAGGGTTTATACAGGTCATTTGTTTACACCTCTACATAGACATCATTGTTGTCTGTGACTGTCGGGGATATAAATAATTTTATACCATCGCTTAGCAAGCTGTAGTTTGCTTTGGAAAATGTTTTTTTTTTTTATTTTTTGCTCCTGTGGTGGTCACAGGTTCAGTAATTACTTTGAATGAGACTGATGTATGGTCCGAGCTTACCAGGGAGGGCATCACACATGGAGGCATGCAGTGACCACCCCCCCATGTTGCTGAGTACTATGTCTGGGACATTTCAGCCCTTTGTGGGGATGCAGACTATCTGTTCCAGAGCATTTGTATTGAGAAAGTCCAGGAACCTCTGGGTGAGCATGTTCATGTTCATGTATGTCACACAGTAGATGGGAAATTAATTGAAATCTCTCATGACTAAGGTGTTGGGCTTTATGGTAAGTGGCTCCAGTAAGTTCAAGTAGGCAGTGTGCTTTTCTTGGTTCATGGTGGGGGCCTATAGCTAGCAGTGATGTGGTAGGGTAGTTTGTCTATAGTTAACTGGACATGGAGTAGTTCTAGAGTGTTGTACTGTTTACCAGTCTCAAGGTGTACTTAGCTTTAATAAAGATGATGCACATCCACCTTTGGTTCTTTCATGCTCATTTTGAGGTCTGAACATGTGGAAGGCATCATAGCCTTGCATGGAGGGGGTGCTCTCTGTGGCCTTGAACCATGTCTCAGTGACTACACAGACATCAGCATCTTCAAAGGTAAAGAGTACTTCCAGGGAGTGCAGTTCCATGTTTAGACTCCTAGCATTAAGCAACAGAACCTTCAGCTTGTCTCAAATGGATTTTGTTACATCAGAAATTTTGTTGTTTTGACATTGCCTAGAAAGGTACTATGGGGGAGGCAAGCACCTTTGCCAGTATACAAAAGCCTAGAGGAGACAAGTGCAGGCCATCTCTGGCAGAGTAGCATGGCATGTCGGCCATGTCTTCCCAGACTGATAGATCCTGGATCCCTCTGGACTGGCAGCACAAGCTATGAGAATTGATGAAGTGAATCATGTTTTATTTTGTGACATCATCCTGGGTGAAGATAGAATACTGCTTAGAGCTAGAGTCATACCTGCCTAGGACACATAATCTGAGAGTTCAGTCATGTCTCTCTTTATATAGTCCAGAGAGGTACATCTCAAGTCATTCACTCGAACATGGACTATGACAGAGTCATCGCGGTACTTGTTGTTGAGTGACTTGAGTGCATGTGTGATTTGATGGATCTTTGCACCTGACAGACAACTGACTGTGACCTTCTTGTTGTCCAGCCTGGTGAGGAGGACATCTGTGTGTCTCATTATGGAGTCACCTATGACCAAGACATTAGGTTTTGAGGTGATTTGATGGATCCTTGCACCTGATAGAAAACTGACTGTAACCTTTTTGTTGTCCAGCCTGGTGAGGGGGGCATCTGTGTGTCTCATTATGGAGTCACCTATAACCAAGACATTAGGTTTTGAGGTGTTTTGCATTAGGGGCTTATTTACTGAGAGACTGGTGTATGTTATTTTGTTTAGTGGTTTCTATTTGCATAGCAGTGTGTGTGCAAGTGGTTTACATTTTGGCGGTCTGTGATCTTTTGGTAGGCTTCTAGTGAGTACCTCTGAGTATGTGAGTTTATGTGTTGTGACCTCATTTTATGTGAGAGCTGCAGAGCGGGTGCTGGCAACCTGTTTGATATCTGGTTTGTTGTTGCTCCAGAGAACTGATTCCAATTTCATAGTGTAATTACATCTCTCTCATAGGGTATTTGTTTTTGGAGTAAGTGGTTGCCAGTATACATGTGGCAATTACTACATTGTCTCTGGATGGCCAATCAATCAGGTTGCCTGGTGAAATGATGGGAAACTGCCCATCCATTATAGCAGTTTTTGTAACATATGTGTTATTAGGGAAAGGATTTGGCTAGTTTAACCAGTGTTTGTACTAGGACTAACAAAGGTGCTTGTTCTATTGAAGACTATAGATGATAAGTGTGGCAATGCTGCTTAGCGCATGTGTTGTGAAGTAGGAAAACTTAGGAGTGTTCCACTGACAGATGTCTAGGGAAAAATTGAGTTTCAATGTGTTTGCACTTATACAAGGCACCCCAACCCCTACTGTATGCTGTGCTGCAACATGCAAACATGAGGCTTAAACACAGGTGAAATTAAGACCCTTTGAAGCTGATCTACCAATAGGAAAGCACACAGTGAACCTTCCTTCAGTGATCCCCAGTTCAGACAAGGCTGGATCCACATTTGTCTACCACAAGGAAGCAAGGGAGCCATTCTTAATGTAAGATGGCTGGTTTAGCATTCAAGTGAATCAATAACAGGCTAGATTCAGCTGGTCTGAATCTAATTTATGCTTTCTAGGTAACAGAACAGTGCAAATCAAGTGTAGAGAAATGCAAAGAAAATACTTAGAACCCTTGTATGTGTTTTCCAATTCGGAAAGACCAGAAAAACACCTACTGCCACCAGATAAATGATCCCAGTTCTCCCAATACAAAAGCACAGTAAAGGGTCCAGAGTGAAATGCTACTACAAACAAACTTAAATGGTATGAAATGCGACCACAAACAAACTTAAAGATGTATATGAAGCAGTTTACTTTAAACAGCTTATAAAAGTGTAATTATTCAATAAAGAAAATTTGCTTTGAATAAATGAGCCAAGAGCCACTCAATTGTACAGAATTTATAATGGCATTAAAAACAAGATAAGCCATCCAGCCAATAAAACAACATTCAGAAATCTCAAGTGTTTCCTCAGCCTCAACAGACCAGGGTATCTTCCAATGCATTAGATGGAAAATCCACTGACCTCTTTTGTGTAAAAACAATTGTTTGGTAGAGTATAAACATACACTGCTTCATCCAACAGCTAGCTAAATCAAGTAGAACAGACAATGGGAGGCAAAATACACTTTTTCAATATATGCACAAGGAAGGGCAAATGCAACAGTATAGAAAGGAAAGGCAAATACATAATTCAGGATATCAACTGCATTGTAGAAAGGGAGGAGCTTATTAAGCTCCATTTGCAGGAGGGGTGAGCAGCTTAAAGCCACCAGGCTTAAAAAGCAAATCAACAACTGAGAGGGTGAGTGGGAAATACAGCAGGGAATCACCAACAGTGCTTTATTTATGCAGGCTTCATATCTGTTCAGATAAAAACAAAGGCCCAAAATTTCACTGAGTATTTAAGTATCACTCAAGAGACAAGTTAACTAATAAAAAAAAAAAAAATAAGTGAAATGAGCAGCCTAGATAATTTGTGCCCACGTCTCAGGTAGAACAAAAACACCAGGCCAAGCAGATTTCTTAAAACAGAAAACAAAATTGAGCAGGTATCAGAAAGCAGCTCTAAAGGGTCACAGAGAAAAAATGTAGGTGCCTTAGTTTCTGCAGGCTTAATATCTTTTCAAACAGCTTTTTATATAGGTTTGAATCACACATTGCACAAATTACTTTTATCAGTGTGTAAAGTCCCAGAAAATATGTGGTAAGTCAGAAAATTTATACCCTGTAATTCATGTCTTAAAAGTCAAGTCATCTAAAAGGTATGGCTGCAGACAAGCCATAAATGAATGCCAAATGTCACATTACCCTTCCTATTTCCTAAACTGCCTTCTCTGTTTGGCAAAATGTTGCACTGGTTGGGAGGGTTTGCACACTAGCCATAAATCACAATACCATAAATTGGCAGGAAAACACTTTAACTGATGTTGGATGACCTGTGCAGACATGGCAGGAGCTAGGAAATAAGGTGCCCAGTTCAGGGCTCAAAGATGGGATGTAGAGGAGTCAAGAATATTCACTGAAGTTCTTGTAAAGCATTATAGCCATAGGCTGATGCAGGTGGACTATACCAGGTCTCAATATAAATTGGGGGCTTGGAACAGTATACCCAAGGTTGTCTCTAGTGCAACTGACATTCCACATGCTGTGGGGTGGGGGATGCAGACATCATTACAATGACCTGAAATGAAGCAAGCAGGAACAACTCAACTAGTGGCTGGATGAGTTTCTGAATGCTAACATCCCACATTTGTGTAAGTATACAGATAAATATACGTTACATGATGTACAAATTGTTTTACAGTCGTACATGCCTACACAGGCATTTCATACAGGCCCCCAACATCTTCTCCCAAACATACACTGATGATGACATCAGCTATAAAGTGTTCTGCAACAGTATAACTACCAGGCTTGTGCTGTGGTTCCTTATTAACTGCTGCCTTTTTTAACTTGTGTAACTAGTGAGGTACGGGTTTTAATCCCACTGCAGTCAACTTGTGTGTGTCTGTGCATAGCCAGAAGACCATGAATCTGTATCCTACTATCAGCAATCAAGTCTCCTGGAAAAAAAACGTTTATAGTGATACATGTCTATACGCCATCTCATACAAACCTCCCAACATCTTCCAAATATACACTGATGATGTCATCAGCTATAATGTGCTCTGCAACATTGTAAATGTCAGAGTTGTGCTGTGGTGCTTAGATTAAATAATGTGTTTTCTTGCATTTGTAACTAGGTATGGGGTTCTAATCTCACTGCAGTCATCTTGTGTGTGTGTGCATTGTCAGAAGAGCATGAGTTTGTATCCTACTGTCAGCAATCCAGTCTCATGGAGAACAATGTTTATTTTGCAGTCATACATGTCTACACAACATTTCATAGAGGTCTCCCAACATCTCCTTCCAAACATACACTGATAATGTAATCTGCTATAAAGTATTGTCTGACTGTATGCAAGTCAGATTTGTGCTGTGTCACTTCAATTAAATACTGTGTTCTGTAGATTGCTACGTGGGGTTCTAGTCCAACTGATGTATCTATGATTCTGCTCCCTTAGCTCACATTCTGGAGACCATTTTAGAACAGCGTGTGAGGCACGCATACTACCATCTTCTTATCACAAGACACTGATGGTGTCATCTGCTATAAGGTGTTGTCTATGTCTATGAAACCCAGTCTTCAGATGATGTGCTTGCATCAAGTACTTTGTTCTGTAGATAACTACATAGTGGTTTTAGTCTCACTGTAGTCCATTGGTGTGTGTGTGTGTGTGTGTGTGTGTGTGTGTGTGTGTGTGTGTGTGTGTGTGTGTGTGTGTGTGTGCATGTGCGTTTGTGTTCTGGTAGTTCACAACCTGGAAACCATTTTAGAACAGCATGATAGACACTGCTACTATCTTCATCATCTTAGCAGGCACTGATGATGTCATCTGCTATAAAGTGTCTGACAACATAAAAATTAGATTTGTGCTGTGGCACTTGCATTAAGTACTGTATTCTGCAGATAGCTTGGTAGGGGGTTTAGACTCACTGCAGTCAACTTTTGTGTGCATGTGCTTGCGTTCAGCTAGTTCACATTCTGGTAACCATTTTAGAACAGCATGTGAGACACTCCTACTTCCATCTTCTTACAAGACACCAATGATGTCATCTGCTATAAACAGTTGTCTGAAACTAGAAAAGTTAGACTTGTGCCGTGGTGCTTGCAATAAGTACTGTGTTCTGTGAATAGCTAGGTAGGGGTTCTAGTCTCACTGTGGTCAACTGGTGTGCATGTGAGTGTTTGTGTTCAGTTAGTTCATATTCTAGAGACCATTTTAGAACAGCATGTGAGACACTCCTAATACCATCTTCTTCTTATTAGACATTGATGATTTCACTTGCTATAAAGTGTTGTCTGACACTACAAAAGTCAGGCTTGTGTTGTGGTGCTTGCATTCCATACGGTTGCTTCCAATTTGTGTAACTAGGTAGGCAGGAGTTCTAATCTCACTGCAGTCAACTGTTGTGTTTATTTTCAGTTATCTGTCATTGTGGAAACCATTTTAGAACATCATGTGAAACACATCTTCTCAACACACACTGCTGATATATATATATATATATATATATATATATGTATATATATATATATATATATCTATATATATATATATATATATATATATATATATATATATATATGGGTCTACTTTCATAGACCGAAGCGCCACTTTACCGACACCCGGAAGACCGAGACGGAGCGACCGAACAGGTAGGTTACCAAAAACGCGATATCCCGACGGCTGAGAGACCGACAACGGGCGATACGGTAAGTGTGCGAAAGTGAAAGATGTAGTATTGGGGAGCGGACAGATAAGTGTACGATACTGAGGGATTTTAGGATAGTGTGTGGGAAATGTTAGTGTGCGGTGGTGTCGGACTAAGGGTTCCGGTGAGGTAAGTGTGTGGAAGTGACGTAGAGTTGTGTAGTGTAGTGTTAAGTGTGTTAGGGTTTGAATGCGGGTGGAGTGAGTGTGCGATAGTGATGGGCTGAATGTTTTAGGGTGTGTTAAGTGAGTTAGGGTTAGGGTGCAGGTGGGGTGAGTGTGCGATAGTGACGGTGTTGGGGTTTAGGGGTGTGTTAAGTGAGTTAGGGTTAGGGTGCAGGTAGGGTGAGTGTGCGATAGTGACGGTGTTGAGATTTAGGGGTGTGTTAAGTGAGTTAGGGTTAGGGTGCGGGTTGGGTAAGTGTGCGGTAGTGTCGGACGTTAGGGTTAGGGTTTAGGTTAAGGTTAGTGGATATGTTGTTGTGTGCAATGTGTATTTGGTGTTGTTTGTGTCGGTGTTTTGGTGTTTGGTATGTTGCGTTGTCGGTGTGGTGTGTTGTCGGTTGTTTGGGGTGGGGAAAATGTGTGTCGGTGATTATGCGTTCGGTCTATGAAAGTAGACCCATATATATATATATATATATATATATATATATATATATATATATATATATATATATATATATATATATATATATATATATATATATATATATATATATATATATATATATATTTATATATATGGAAGTCAGACTTGTGCCATGGTTCTTGTGTTAACCACTGTGTTCTATAGATGCGTAGGTAAGAGTTCTAATCTCACTACACCAAACTGGTGTTTGTATGGTCATTCAGCAATGTCTGGTGCAAATTTTAGAACAGAGTGTGAGTGCACAGCTATGTCAGACAGTACTCCACACATCCTCTTGTTAACATACACTGATGATGCCATCCTCTATAAAGTGCAGTCTGATACTATTTAAGTCAAACTTTTGCTGAGGTGCGAATGTTAAGTATTGTGTTCTCCATCTTTTCAAACTAGATAGTTAGGGATTCTAATCTCACAGCACTCAACTTGCATGTTTGTTCACTGAAATAATATTTTTGAGACAATGTTATACACACATGTGACTCTCTCCATATCTATGCAACACACTCCTACCAACATCTTTTCAGCATACAATGATGCTATCATCTTCTATAAGGTGCACCCTCACACTGTTAAAATCAGACATGTGGTGATTGGTGCTACTCTTACATTGTATGGAATCCAGCTTCTTTACTTTCACAGGTTTAACATTGAAATCTGACCTCAGTCAGCTGCTGTGTGTATGTGCATTGGTGGTGGTACATTATGGTCATTCTATGATCGGTTGAATCACTTTTCTTTTAACTACCCCTCCAATGAACCTTTAACATAGCCCCATGAATCCAACAACCCCTTTTTTCTCTCTGGCCCCATAACACGCTTTCTTCACAGGACTGTAGGATTTCATCATCCCAAAGATGCATATACACTTAATGAAGCAGAGTTTTTTCATGAGCCTTTGCAAGCCATCTCCAGACCGCTGGATGTGGGATTGCTAATTTGTTCATGGGGTGGTGCACATATCACATATGGTCAGAGGTGGTATGTAATACAATCAAACACATACACATATAAGTGATATCATTACTTTCTTACTTTATATAGATATAAAAATTTTGTTTTAAATTATATAATAATGCCTAGAATTTTATATGATGTGGTTGTTCATAGGTTCATAGATTAGTACTAGGTTAACTGCCCTTGAGGGCCATTTTAAGCCTAGCCAATTACCCCACGTGAGAATCAAACTCTCCACTTTGTGTCTGTAAGGTAAACACCTTAATCATTATGCCAATCTCCCACCCTGTTAGTCTTATTAGCCTGGTAATGTCCTACGAACCTATGAATATTGTACATGTCAATGTTGCTGTCATCCACATGGGCGATGTTGAGGTGTGGATGCTCGGTATCCCTACAAGAAGGCATTACAAATTGTGATATAAGGTAATGTAGTGATGGACACTTCTGCCATTTGATTACATGTTCCTTCCATAACAGGTGTAGTAATATGCCTGCTAAGACCTATTGTCATGGGATGATACTATGTATCCTGCTGGCTTAGTAAGGCATGAGTTTTTGTAGTGGAGTATGTCAACATTCTACACAGTTCTCATTCAGCCATCACAGTGACACCTGCAGTACAGAGCAGGTGTGCATGTGTATACCTACATGCTCTGTGACATACATCATTATAACATCATACTGATTACATGGGTACCTGCACCGATTGGTAGATAGAGGTACCAAACTGGAAAAGATGTGCAGCAGGTAATGGTGATAAAGAATAATGAAATGTACTCACAAACGAGGAGAGTGTGTTGAGCAGATGGAAAGAGTACTTTGAGGGGCTGATGAATGAAGAAAATGAGAGAGAGAAAGAAGGATGGATGATGTGGGAATAGTGAATCAGAAAGTGCAATGGATTAGCAAGGAGGAAGTAAGGACAGCTATGAAGAGAATGAAGAATGGAAAGGCAGTTGTTCCAGGTGACATATCTGTGGAAGCATGGAGGTGTTTAGGAGAGATGGCAGTGGAGTTTTTAACCAGATTGTTTAATGAAATCTTGAAAAAAGAGAAGATGCCTGAGGAGTGCAGAATAACTGTTTTGGTACCGATTATTTAAAAATAAGGGTTATGGGCAGAGCTGTAGTAACTATAGGAGGGCAAAATTGTTCAGACACAGCATGAAGTTATGGGAAAGAGCAGTGGAAGCTAGGTTAAGAAGGGAGGTGATGATTAATGAACAACAGTGTGGTTTCATGCTGGGAAAGAGCACTACAAATGTGATGTTTGCTCTGAGGGTGTTCATAGGTTGGTACTAGGCTAGCTGTTGATGGAGACGTATAGAGAAGGTCAAAAGGAGTTACATTGTGTCTTTGTGGACTTGGAGAACTTATATGAAAGGATGCCTAGAGATGAATCGTGGTATTGTATAGGGAAGTTGGGAGTGGCAGAAAAGTATGTAAGAGTGGTACAGGATATGTACAAGGGTAGTGTGACACTGGTGAGGTCTGCGGTAGGATCACAGGAGGTTACTAGGCTATTGGCTCTGAGGCCCTTATAAGCCTAGCCAAGAGTTTAGCTCATGTTTAGACAAATCAGCAATCAATGCCCTTGTCCAGCAGGGACACAGGTAGAATCCCAGGGGTATATTTTCTGTTTCCCATCCAGTTATCCAGGTTGCTCTTAAAAAGGGGTAAAGAGGTACTCTGTTTGACATGGAAAAGAAGTCTATTCCATGGATTGGGAAGTCTCTGGGATACAAATTTGTCCCATCAACAACTCCTGTTGGTGTTACAGACCAAGTTGAGGACATGCACATGAGTTACTCGAGTGGAGCTTGACTTGCAGCTAAGCAGCAGTCCCACCAATGCAGGGTCCGTAATCACCTTGTATGGCAGACAGAGGTCACCTCTGAGGAGTTTGTATGAAAATGAGTATGGGGATAGAGCTTTTAGGCTATCTGTGTATGGTAGATGATTAAGGCCCTAGATTCTCCTGGTGATGAACCTCTGCATCTCTCCAGCTGCTGCATGTGCTTTGTGAAGTACATGCCAAAAGGGGCATTGTACTAAATAATGGGCCTTATAAGTAAAGAATATAGGGATGTTATGACCTCCTTGTCCATAGATGAGATACCCTTACTTATGAGGTGGGCCATGTAGAAGGCTTTCTGTACAATGGAAGTAACATGGTGGTCAAAAGCCAGGTTGCTATCAACCTGGGCACCCAAATCCCTCACGACTGATTGTGTGTTTAGGACATTGTTATTAATGTGATAATTTGTGGGGACATCACTCTCCCCAAAGGGGATGATGATGAGTTTTTTGGTATTCAGCTTGAGACCATATATCTGGCACCAGTCATTTGTCTGAGTGAGACCCTCTTGGAAGATGTCTACATCACTAGTGGAACTGATGACAGCATGCAGCTTGAAGTCAGCTGGAAACTTGGTCAGCCATAGCAGACTGGTTTTGGCCTGCACCTCAGAAAAGTATATCCCAAATAACAGATGCCCCAAGACCAAACCCTGGGGTACACCACTTGTTACAGGTCTACTGCTTGAGGTGGCTTCCCCTATTTTGACTAGGTGGGTTCTATCAGTGAGCCAGTTTTCTACCCATCTGGTAACATATGGATCAATGCCTAGTTGAGAGAGTTTATCTATTATGCCCAAGTGGGGAATAGTGTCAAAGGCTTTGGCCCAGTCAAGGTAGGCAGTGTGTACTATATTCCTCTCGGCCATGGTTTAGGTGACTGTATCAAAGAAGTCAAGCAAATTTAGCAGACATGACCTCCCCTTGATGAAGACAAACTGTGTGGGATTGAGTGTTTGGAGGTTGCCAATGTCCTTGACAACGAAGTCCATGATAAGGCTAGTTAGGCTGATTGGTCTGGAATTTCCCAGATCAGTGGACACTCCACCTTTTTGTAAAGGGATGACAGTAGCTGTCCTTACCTCAGCTGGGAAGAAGCTGGTACTCAGGCTTTGGCTAAATAGGGTGCCTAATGGTTCCTGCCTCAGTTCACATAGGATGCAGCCTGGCATCCTATCAGGTCCCATGGAGGCTGTATTTTGTGCCTTTGAGAAAGCAGTGATGAACCGTTCCATAGATATAAGGGGAAGGGGGTACTGGGTATGTCCCGATTTACTGATGGGGGCAGAGGGGTGAATTTTTCAATGAATCTGTGAACAAGCAAGTTTCATATATCTATGGCATTTGTATATTTGGTGTCCTTGACCACCAGTTCTGAACAGATCTGGGTGCTTCCTTTCAGGTTGCAGACATATGTGAAGAAGGCCTTATGATTGTCTCTAGTAGATGTGGCAAATTTGGACTTAAAGGTTGCTTTGGAGGATTTCACTAGTGCTCTTGCTTGCTTGTTCAGGCTAAGGAGACATTGTTTCCAACTGGGTACCTGCTCCTTCTTGGTCTTGGACAGCATTTTTTTTCCTTTTGCTATATAGTTTATTTATTGCAGATGTCCACCAGGCAGGTTTTTTCTTCCTTGCGAAGGATGATTTAGTCCTGTCAGGTATTCCTGATTCCGTGCATCTATAGAAATGCTCAGGGCCTTGGTGTAGTTTTGTATACTGGTGCCAGTTCCTACAGAGGGGAGGAGGACATGAAACTGTTTATACCATCCCTCAGGAGGCTGTAATCAGCTTTGGAGAAGTTTTATGTCTGATCCTAGCTAGAGGCAGGTTGGAGAGATGGTGACCATGAAAGTGACAACTTTATGGTCAGATCTTACCAGGGAGGATGACACTACAAGGATGCTGCAGTGGTTAATCATGTTGGTTAATACCAAGTCCAAGATATCATCCCCTTTTTTGGAGTTATGGACTAGCTGCTTCAAGGCATTTGCATTGACAAAACTGAGGAATCTCTAGGCATTTGTGTTCTGGCATGAGTAGTGAAAAATTATATTGAGCTCTCTCTGCTTACTGCTTGCTGCTTCTTGCTATGGGATTTGAAGTGTTCTTAAGACACTCGGTCTTGCTGGCTGGATTCTGCTAAAATTCAAAGTCTGGTTATATTTGCATTCACAGTCTGTCGCATTCAGAAACTTGCAGAATATACACTGATGAGAGAATATACTTTGCAGCACCTGTCTTTAAGAGCAGTAACCAATAACTTTTATAATAAACCAAACTGGAAAAACGTTGCAGTTTAAAGTACTGTTCCACTTTACTTCTCATATAGTACAGATGATGTGAGAGATATAACATTTACCTCAGGGCACCAAATGTGTCCCTACCATACCCCCTAACATAACTAGATTTAATACAGACTTTTTATACATATTTTAGTTAAACACACACCCTCTAGGTTTTGGAAAGATACTGGCTTGATGACGCAAATGCTAACACATCTGTTCTTGTGCAAATGCTGATAAGTGGAGAAAAGCATATTTTTAAGGAAACGCCTTGTGGATAAACACGTCTTGTTTTTTTTTAAACTTTCATAGAAAAACATGTCCTGTTGTCCAGTGAAAGCAGATTACATTCTTGTCACGTCTTTAAGAAGTTCAACTTTCTTGATGTGTGTGTAATACACTCATAAGCAAGTTCCTTATTTTTTAAGCCACAGTCATTTAGTATGGTTGCTGATCACATATTACTAAACTCTGTTTCTGCATTTAAGCAAGCTTTTTCTTTCAGCATATTTAGAACATAATTAATTTAAATTCATAATATCTAACAATTCCCTCTGTTTTTAAACATACTCAAAACATTTTATACTGATATGTATTTTTATCACATTATATAGAAAACACAAGAAACAAACTTTTAGTCTTTTTTTGATCAAAATGCAATTTTACATAGTTAATACAATGATATTAAGTATTACTGCCAAACTGAATGTATTTAACAACTTTTTCTTTTGCAGACCATTCTGTGAAATTATTTTATCAGTTATATGCTGTGTCTGCTTTAGTTTAACTTGATTAATTTATTCTTTTGCAATTACAGAATTTAATTTATGACTTAGAACTGTTTCATTAACTCTTTTCAACTTGTTGAATTAACTATAAGAGACAAAAAACATGTGCTACTGCAAGCATTTATAACATTGTGGTCATGTCTTTGAACTGCCCATTAACATCTTGGTAAAGTATTGAACTGGGCTTAGATAATAAATATTTGAAAGCAATTCTTTTACTGGGGTAAAACCAGTGATATTACAACTTGACAAATTACTTTTAAACTTATTACAAAATATTCTGTACAGTATGTATTTACACAGACTGTTTGCTATTCATGCATTTCAATCTAGCATCTATCCTGAACCCAATTTTTTTAAAACATGTTTTTTCACACATATTCATTGCTAGACATTAATTTAATGTGTACTGAATTCTTCTGTATTTGTACATACAAAGACTATAAAGTAAATTTAGTCTAATCTTACAAATTTAATAGCATTAATATTGCCAAAAAAATATTGAAATAGTGACCAATCTTGTTCAATTTTTTTACATATCTTTACCCTCTCTCTTGTATAGCTGTTATCAATTTTAAGCCATCTCTTGTTTTTTAAGCCATCTCTTGTATAGCTTTACAGTTTAACAGGTTGTAAATACAATTTAATACTAAACAATACAATAAAAACCATTATGATAGCTATTAACAACTTGTAAAATATCTTATCCTGTCAGGTTTAATCCAGTTTCTAATACACTAATACCTGTTTTTCCCTCCCCCTGAAAGAGTGTTGTTAAGAAGGAACTTCTGCTCTTAGCTTTATTTCAGACCCTTTTGCAACACATACTGCTCACACAGTGTGTAAAACTGATAAAGTGTCCCTCCCCCTGTAGTACTGCAGCACTGTTTATCTGCTTTATAATATATGTCAGCCCAACACTTTGGTTATACATTTGCTTTATTAGGTTATTAAACTGTAGACCTTTGTCTGATATGATCATCTTTTCTGTTGCCTTTGTTGTCTATTTCTACTAGTAGTAGTTATTTGTACCCTCCTGTCTACTTTATTTAAACTGTATGTATACTATAACCCATCTGTTGGCTATACTTGATGTAACTAAGGTTTTTTTTTTTTTTTTTATCAGTGACATATATGCACAATTGTGATGTTTTATTATAATTACCAAATAGTGTTGCATGTGAACATTTTAACAATTATGTTTTAAATAATAAGTTTTTAGAAAAACTCAAGTCACTTGTCTAGCAGTCTTGTTTCTTATCTTATCTTTTCAACATTTCCTGTAACTATTCATCCAGTTTAGGAATGGCTGAGCTCACATTTCAGTTAACCTTTTTAGCATTTTTCCTTTAATCATCTGTTAGTAAAATGCAGTTATAAAACAGTATTATATTTGTGATTTGCATAACTATGCAAACTAAACATTATTTTACAATTAGCTTACATATTTTTTAACTTTTGATTTCAGTATTTTTTTATTTATTTAACTGTTCTGACATTCATTTTACAAAGACTGCTTGACTAATACCATCCGTGATTTTATTTCTTTTTAAAATTCAGAACTTTAACTGTTTGGTGTGGTGTTACTATACAATTATAAAAAAAATGTAAAAAAATAAATAGTTATTAGCTTAACAAACACATTTATATATTTACATTATTTATATTTGCTGTTGTCTGCCTGTTATTCTTGTGTGTTGTATGAAAAGAAAATACATGAATGTCAGTCTTGTGACTTTAAATCATTACTCTTATTAGCTATTTTTATTTAATTTGTATACATTAGAACTGTTTTGTTTACCTTTTGATTATGCTATGAGAATGGCAGTCATACACTCTACTTTACTTTAGTACTGATAAATATATTGCTTTAATTGAATGGAAGTTTTAAACATTTGAGAATGATTTGTATTTCACCATCCTACCATGTAAGCTTAACCATTTTCAAAACACAAACATGTTATAAAATATATTTCTTTTGTACAGATCAGCTGTAGTTTCCTACTCTTTCCAAATGTATGTAGGAAGTCAGTCTCTGTCGGTTCAGCTAATCTATTTTCTTCATCTTGTAACTGTTTAAGAGTCTCCTCATGGTCTGCCTGATGTGTCTCAGGAACCTGTTCTGCTGAATCTGAAACTCCTATGCACTTTTGAAAAAATGTTTGTATAACTTGTCTAAACTTCCTGAACTCATTGTGTCTCTTTTTTTAGAAGTTTACTACATTTTTTTGTAACAAAATGTACTAAGGGTTCTATCAGTAACTGATTTGACTCACATGTGGTGACAGGACATAACTGTTTAACATCTGAATATAACAGAAACACTTTAGCCTTAGTTAATTCTTTATCATGAACAGATCTGTCTTTACAGTCTATCTTTTTAGCAATATTATGCAATACTTTTTATGGCATAATACACAAAATGCAGTTTTTGTTGAAGCACACAATAAACATTTGTCATATTTCACATGATTTTCTTTGAGATACCAGTCAAATATTGTAATACATTTGCATAATGCCTTACTATCAACCTGCCCTAATAAGGTTTTACATTTACTAATATGCTGTGTATACCAACATTGCAGTTTTTTACATTTGCTTGAATTATGCATGAAAATATCCATACTGTCTAATTAAACATCCAAACTGTCTAAAATATGCAAACTGTCCAATATCCAAACTGTCAAATAGCATCCATACAAAAAAATGTGACGTAGAAAAAAGTCTTACCAGTGAGCAAGAAAACAGGTGATCAGGCTGTTGTTGCAGATGGCTAGAAATTTTTCAGAGTCACTTGAGAAGCTGGTGAAGCACAACAGGCAGTGGACTGTTGGGCTAGTGGATATCCCCCTTTTCTTTAGTGAAATTATGGCACTGCGACTGGAACTTCTGTCTCACTCCGGATGTAGATGTCTAAAAAACTTTACTACTGCAAGCTGCATAAACTGGAATACTTCTGTTCAGAATTGACACATACATACAAATGTTAGTTACTGCAATTTAACTGAAGTAACCCTCTGCAGGGCTTACCATCACTCCCCCTGTGTTTGAATGCAGATTATAGGTTCAAATGCAGGTATTAGGTTCAAACGCAGAATTTAGGTTCAAATGCAGGCTAGCTTGCCATTGAAAAAATTATATGGTGCTAGTCACTCAGCTGGCTTGCCATTGAAAAATTATATTGAGCTCTCTCTGCTTACTGCTTGCTGCTTCTTGCTGTGGGATTTGAAGTGTTCTTAAGATACTCGGTCTTGCTGGCTGGATTCTGCTAAAATTCAAAGTCTGGTTATATTTGCATTCACAGTCTGTCGCATACAGAAACTTGCAGAATATACACTGATGAGAGAATATACTTTGCAGCACCTGTCTTTAAGAGCAGTAACCAATAACTTTTATAATAAACCAAACTGGAAAAACGTTGCAGTTTAAAGTACTGTTCCACTTTATTTCTCATATAGTACAGATGATGTGAGAGATATAACATTTACCTCAGGACACCAAATGTGTCCCTACCATACCCCTAACATAACTAGATTTAATACAGACTTTTTATACATATTTTAGTTAAACACACACCCTCTAGGTTTTGGAAAGATACTGGCTTGATGACGCAAATGCTAACACATCTGTTCTTGTGCAAATGCTGATAAGTGGAGAAAAACATATTTTTAAGGAAACGCCTTGTGGATAAACACGTCTTGTTTTTTTTTAAACTTTCATAGAAAAACATGTCCTGTTGTCCAGTGAAAGCAGATTACATTCTTGTCACATCTTTAAGAAGTTCAGCTTTCTTGATGTGTGTGTAATACACATAAGCATGTTCCTTATTTTTTAAGCCACAGTCATTTAGTATGGTTGCTGATCACATATTACTAAACTCTGTTTCTGCATTTAAGCAAGCTTTTTCTTTCAGCATATTTAGAACATAATTAATTTAAATTCATAATATCTAACAATTCCCTCTGTTTTTAAACATACTCAAAATATTTTATACTGATATGTATTTTTATCACATTATATAGAAAACACAAGAAACAAACTTTTAGTCTTTTTTTTATCAAAATGCAATTTTACATAGTTAATACAATGATATTAAGTATTACTGCCAAACTGAATGTATTTAACAACTTTTTCTTTTGCAGACCATTCTGTGAAATTATTTTATCAGTTATATGCTGTGTCTGCTTTAGTTTAACTTGATTAATTTATTCTTTTGCAATTACAGAATTTCATTTATGACTTAGTACTGTTTCATTAACTCTTTGCAACTTGTTGAATTAACTATAAGAGACAAAAAACATGTGCTACTGCAAGCATTTATAACATTGTGGTCATGTCTTTGAACTGCCCATTAACATCTTGGTAAAGTACTGAACTGGGCTTAGATAATAAATATTTGAAAGCAATTCTTTTACTGGGGTAAAACCAGTGATATTACAACTTGACAAATTACTTTTAAACTTATTACAAAATATTCTGTACAGTATGTATTTACACAGACTGTTTGCTATTCATGCATTTCAATCTAGCATCTATCCTGAACCCATTTTTTTTAAAACATGTTTTTTTCACACATATTCATTGCTAGACATTAATTTAATGTGTACTGAATTCTTCTGTATTTGTACATACAAAGACTATAAAGTAAATTTAGTCTAATCTTACAAATTTAATAGCATTAATATTGCCAAAACATATTGAAATAGTGACCAATCTTGTTCAATTTTTTTACATATCTTTACCCTCTCTCTTGTATAGCTGTTATCAATTTTAAGCCATCTCTTGTTTTTTAAGCCATCTCTTGTATAGCTTTACAGTTTAACAGGTTGTAAATACAATTTAATACTAAACAATACAATAATAACCATTATGATAGCTATTAACAACTTGTAAAATATCTTATCCTGTCAGGTTTAATCCAGTTTCTAATACACTAATACCTGTTTTTCCCTCCCCCTGAAAGAGTGTTGTTAAGAAGGAACTTCTGCTCTTAGCTTTATTTCAGACCCTTTTGCAACACATACTGCTCACACAGTGTGTAAAACTGATAAAGTGCCCCTCCCCCTGTAGTACTGCAGCACTGTTTATCTGCTTTATAATATATGTCAGCCCAACACTTTGGTTATACATTTGCTTTATTAGGTTATTAAACTGTAGACCTTTGTCTGATATGATCATCTTTTCTGGTGCCTTTGTTGTCTATTTCTACTAGTAGTAGTTATTTGTACCCTCCTGTCTACTTTATTTAAACTGTATGTATACTATAACCCATCTGTTGGCTATACTTGATGTAACTAGAACATAATTAATTTAAATTCATAATATCTAACAAGTAGTTCTTCCAATATATGTTTGGAAAGTTAAATTCACCCAGGATCAGCATAAAGGTTTGAATCTTGATAGATTTGAACAAGTTCAAATAGGCAAATTGGGCATCTTGAGTCAGATTTGAGGGCTGGTAGCTAGCTATGATTTGAATAGGGATCTTGTCAATGGTTAACTGCACCTGGAGTGTCTCCTGTGCATCATACTGTTTGACCAGCATGGAGGTGTGTATGTCTTTAATGCACATTGAAACTCCAACTCCTTTGGCTTTACTGCCCACAGTTTGGGGCCTGAATGAATGATCAGATGAGTAACCAGGTAAGGCTGGGGTGCTCTCCACCGCTTTGAGCCAGGTTTCTGTGACTGCACAGATGTCAGCATTTTCCAGGCTTATGAATGCTTGCAATAAGTGCAGTTTCATGTTTACACTCCTAGAGTTTAGCAGCATGGCCTTTAATTTGTATTTTGTTGAAATTGTATGTTGGTTTTATTGACCTCAGGACTTTTCCTAAAGAAAAGTACTATGGGGAGGCAAGACCCTTTGCCAGAAGCCTGAAGCCCAGGAGAAACAGATGCAGGCCATCTCTGGCCAAGCATCATGGTCTGTCAATCATATCTTCCCAGGATGTCTGGTACTGGATCCCCCTGGAATGACACCATAAACTAAGCCAATTGTTAAAGTAAATCATTTTCTGTTTGTTTAAGGCATAATTTTGGGTGACAGCAGAATACTGCTTAAATCTAGGGACATACCTGTCTGGGATACATAGTCAGTGAGCTCAATCATGTCTCTCTTCATGTAGTTCAGAGATTTATGTCTCAAGTCAATCACTCCAACATGGACTATGACAGAGTTATAACAGTACCTGTTATTGAGAGACTTGAGTGCATATGTGATATGGTGGATTCTGGCTCCTAATAGACAACTAACCATGGCTTTCTCCTTATCCATCCTGGTGAGAGGCACATCTGTGTGTCTCACAATGAAGTTTCCTATGACTATATGTTTATGGTGAAGCCTTAGTGGCTGTGAGACACAGGTGTGTGGACTATGTGTGGTATGTGGTGTGCAGGGCTTTAGAGATCACGTGTGTTTTTGCCTCGGAGGTCTCCTTTGTTTGGCTATATCTATGTAGAGGATCTCTGCATATGTGGGTGTGTTGTGTATGTGTGGGTGATGTTTGAGGTATAGTGATTGTGTTGACAACCATTTCAGTGCCAGAAATACTGGCTTGAGGGGGAGAGAGCATGGACTCTACATTCCTAATGTAATTGCATCTTTCACAAATTGTGTTCCTTGGTGGTAATAGTATATGCTTGTCCATGTACATGAGGCAGTTGCTACAGGATGCCCATATCAACAAAACTGGCAGGAGAAACTGTACTAAATTGTACATCCATATTTCTCAGAATCGTAGGAAAAAAGGCC
This sequence comes from Protopterus annectens, assembly GCF_019279795.1. Lineage (NCBI taxonomy): Eukaryota > Metazoa > Chordata > Ceratodontiformes > Protopteridae > Protopterus > Protopterus annectens. Next base: position 1,678,066,851 of record NC_056743.1, read on the forward strand.
AGGGAGAGCTAAGGAGTGGGCTTAAAGCCCAAGTGGCTAAACCAAAACTAAGAGCTTAGAATAACACTTAACAAGTTAGACAGGCTATAAACAAGCAGTAATAAATGTAACAAAAAAGATGCAGTTGAACACTTTAGAGAATAAAAAGTAAGTTCAGGAAAAAGCAAAATGAAGTAACAGAGTAGTTGGAAATAACACAAATACAGAAAAATATAAGCAGCTGAATAAAGTGTCTCTTTTTAAGTGGAAAGGGGCGAGAGCAGCAACAGAAGATAATTCAAGGTTAAGGGACTACGGGGTTTGGCCTTCCCAAATGATATCTGTATTAGGTAGAATGAGCTAATGAGATGGGACTGGGAGGAGTGTCCCAGATCAAATTTACAGTAAGGATGGGCAACTGCAAAAGCCACCAACTTTAAGAATACAACAGCAGTTGGGTGAGAGGGTGGGACAAAAAAAATTCCGCACAGATCAGAAATCAAATTTCAGTCAGCAAATATATAAATAATTCAGTCAAGCAAAAATAAAGACAATGCAGAACACTGAACAGTTAAAGTGCGAAAAATATACTTATCAGCTCTATATTTTCAGATTGCTTGAGAAGCACTCTCAGTCAGGCACAAGAAGATTCTAGCAATGGATGTGCAGGAATTCACACAAAGGTAATATTTTTTATACCAGCAAGACAAAAACCAAACCTTCGGGCAATCAGATAACACAAAAGCTGTTAGACCAGGTTTTTCACCCTGGAATAAGTTCACTACAAACTCTCCGAGAAATATAAATTTCAACACAGATCAGAAAACAAAATTTGGTCAGCAAATATGTAAATAATTCAGCCAAACAAAAATAAAGGCAGTGCAGAACACTGAACAGTTAAAGTGCAAAAAATATATATATATCAGCTCTATATTTCCAGATTGTTTGAGAAGCACTCTCAGTCAGGCACAAGGAGATTCTAGCAATGATATGTGGGAATTCAAACAAAGGTAACACTTGTATACCAGCAAGACAAAAGCCAAGCCTTGAGACAGTCAGATAACATGAAAGTTGTTACACCAGCTTTTCCACCCTGGAATAAGTTCACTACAAACTCTCTGAGAAATAAAAATTAAGCACAGATCAGAAAACAAAATTTGGTCAGCAAATATATAAATAATTCAGTCAAGCAAAAATAAAGACAATGCAGAACAATGAACAGTTAAAGTGTGAAAAATATACTTATCAGATCTATATTTCCAGATTGTTTGAGAAGTACTCTCAGTAAGGAACAAGGAGATTCAAGCAATGATATGCAGGAATTGACACAAAGGTAATATTTTTATACCAGCAAGATAAAAACCAAGCCTTGAGACAACCAGATAGCAAAAAAAGTTGTTAGACCAGATTTCCACCCTGGAATAAGTTCACTACAAACTCTTTGAGAAATAAAAGGTGAGTGATGAATGCTGTTAAGGTGTAGGTGGGATTACATCAAGAATCATCCCTGGGCCCTTTCTAATTTGCAATGGTGATGGACAGGTTGACAGGTGAGATCAGACAGGAGTCCCCATGGACTATGATGTTTGCAGATGACATTGTGATCTGTAGTGAGAGTAAGGGAACTGGTCGAGCAGACCCTGGAGATATGGCAATATGCTCTGGAGAGGACAAGAATGAAGGTCAGCAGGACTAAGACAGAATATATGTGTGTGAATGAGAGGGAGGATAGAGGAATGTTGAGGATGCAGGGGGTAGAGATGGCGAATGTGGATGAGTTTAAATACCTAGGATCAAGAGTTCAGAGAAATGGTGGGTGTAGAAGAGAGGCGAATAAGAGAGTAGAGGCACGGTGGAGTGGGTGAAGAAGATTGTAAGTGACAGACTGGTACCAGTAAGAGTGAAAGGGAAGGTCTACAAGTGGGTAGTGAGACCACCTATGTTATATGTGTTGGAGATGGTGGCTTTGACAAAAAGTTTTGCATTGGGTGTGATGAGAATGGACAAGATTAAGAATCAATATATTAGGGGGTCAGCTGAGGTTGGATGGTTTGGAGACAAAGCCATAGAGGCGAGACTGCATTGGTTTGGACATGTGCTAAGGACGGATGCTGGGTATATTGGAAAAAGTATGCTAAGGATGGAGCTCCCAGGTAAGAGGAAAAGAGGAAGGCCTAAAATAAGGTTTATCAATGTGGTGAGAGAGGACATGCATGTGGTTGGTGTGACAGAGCAAAATGCAGAGGACAGGAAGAAATGGAAACAGATGATCTGCTGTGGTGACCCCTAACAGGAGCAGCTGAAAGAAGAAGATGAAAACTGATTATATGGGTGCACATGTCTTGCTTCATCCACATATTGTAATGGTGTAATATACACAAGCATATAAAAAAGTTGTGATTCAGTTGCAACTTTGGGGAATTCATTGTATGCACAATTTTGTTGCTGTTCCCAAGGATTATTAAGGGTGTCCCCAGCAGATTTTGTGTCTGTCATCATCTGTGTCAGTAACTGTTCTGCATGAGCCACATTCACCTCCTTAATAATGTGTCCATATATGGTATCAGAGCATTCACACACGGCTTTCCACTGAAAAACATATAGGCATATGATGTGCAATTAATGTAATTATGTAATACAGGTAGAGTTGCATGACTGTGTGACAGTACCACTGTGGGGCATGTGATGCATAACCAAGACTGCAACTGTAGCTGTTGTCACAATTTTTTTTTAAGTATGAAATGTTAAGGGAAATACACAACTTAGTGCAGAACTGTTTGTGGATGCCACCAGCCATACTCAACTGGAGGAAATGGACAATCTGCTAGCTGACAGTTTGGATCAAACATTACGCCCCTGTCTTCACTGGTCATCAGCCAAAGTATACATGAAAACATTACTCAGCTTATTTTCTCTGGAAAGCAGCTTATCTGTGTGCTCTCTTAGGCTAAAAACACAGCATCAGTGAGTGATGACAACATCCCAGGTTGCCTTTTTGAATAACTTAAAATCTGACCTAGCATACACAGTTTGATCCCTACTTATACACAGCCTACAGTCTATGTTCTAGCAGAAGGGTGTACAGCAACAGTAATCCAGCTGAACAAGGGGGGACCATCACCTGATGCAAGGAATTATAGACCCATAAGCCTGACTCACCACATCTGTATTATGTCTTCTACAGAATTCTAAGGGCTGATCTGTGACTGGCTTGAAGAGTAGTCTCCAGTTTGGCAATGATGGAAATGTTACACATTGTTAACACAAACTGCATGACGGTCACTCATTACAAGGATATTAACTGAGCCTCTGACATAATAAATCATGCTGGAGAAATAGATACATCTCTCAGACACTACCCCTTTTCTGGAACAAGCTTCCCATTCACATAACGCAAAAGGCCTTGCCTGACCATCTTCAAGTGCAACCTAGATCAATGTATGGTTAAGCATAATTGTACTCCTGGTGTTACAGCCATGTCTCTTATGGATAGAGGCAGTCGGTATTAGATAACATAGCATAGGTTTATTCCTATGTAAACATCATTCTCATAGCTATTGAAAATTGTGAAACACATGTTTCGTATGGCTAGACTTTAATGGGATTTTGGGACTTAAGCCTAGTGCTCCTCTATGCACCTATAAACCTATGAAGTACAATTGTAGCCTAGGTACAGCTGTAGTGTGACTATACAGTATCACAGATGTACCAGTTCATCATCTCAGTATTACAACTTGATAGTTTGCATGAACACATATTCATGTATCTTAGGATGTCATGGTAGTATAACATTTTCCATGGCAATGTCAGGGTAACAGTGATTGTGTGGCACATGTCTTGGGTTTGACATGTGCTGATAGAAAGTGTGTTCCATGTATCATTTTGTATTTGAGCAATATTACAGTTACAGCTTCCTCATTAATGCTACACTGTTCAGTGCCATAGTTTTTATGTACAGGAGTCTACTGATGCACTGCCTTCAGTCTCATATAGGGGTTCTGTGCCATTCATTATAATGAATCACTTATTAATTCAAACATCAATTGCAGATGTGGTAAACAATATCCATTGCTATTACATGTGGCAGATGAATGCAATACACAGCTATGTGTAGGGAATTCACTCATAGTGTATTGTTTTTAAGTGTTAATATCCATATAGTGAATACCTATGTCTTCCAAGGATGATTTACTCAAGTGTATCACTTATACCACAGTGAACTCCTACACATCTTTTAAGCCATACATAAGTATACTTTGTGATGCATAACTATTAGAAGCTGACAGTGAAGACTTCCCTTCAAGGTGTTCTACAAGATGCATGCGTGATATGTCTTTCTGTGAGGCACCCCATAAATACACAGCTCATTGACAACATTGATGGAATGGGTTACATTCTTGAAAATGTGGAATGTGGCATATGTGTCATGCAAACTTCTCAGCTGGTCTGGATTGCTCCTAATGTAAAGTAGAGTTGTAACACTCTTTCTCTTTACAGCCCTAAAAAGTGGTAATTTTTGAGAAAAGTGTGCTGGATTCCCCTTATAGGTTACACCTTCACAATATGCACTTACCCCTATTGTATATACCCTCCTTGCTAAATGTTATCTCCAGTGATTATATCAGGATGTTTATATCACAAACAATCATCTTGATTGATATGTAACATTATGTGACAGTCACATAATATAGTTATGAATGTGCAATGATATGATTATACTCACACAAGAGGTGTAAACAGCAGTACACATTGTAATATGTACATCATGTGTGATTCAGTTTATGCTACTGACTTGTATTTGGAGTGTATGCACATTGACATGCACTTATCTGGTGTACATTACCATGTTCAGATGTCCTCTTCTTTTTTCATTCCTACCTTTCAAGTATGTGGCCATTTCCAATACGCAGACTTCCCGAGACTAGTGTACTTATACTGCACTCTTTGTACCCTTGATGATAACCGCAAAACCTTTATTTCAGTATGCCAAGAATATGTAGTGCTGTACATTGCACAGAGTATACTTTTCTATAATGTGTTATTACTACATTCATTGCATTCATTTTAACCCTGGCTATCATTATGGCTGTCCATGCAATCTTACAGAACAAGTTTGCCCCGTAGGTAAACTTGTCTGCATGCATTATGTACCTCTCTGCTGCTTCACATGTTTTCCTGGCTGGAAACATTCTTTTAAATGAATACTTGAATGACTTTTGGAAGGAGATTAGCCATATTGCCTTCATCAGGAGAGCAGTAACCATTATTCTTTTCTAGTCTACAATACTAAATCCTTACACTTGTGCATGTTTGTGGTGATTTGTATGTACATTTTCTGAGTTTTATAAACACACAACTGTCAGTGATTATCTGGACACCTAGAACATGTATGAGTGGTATGAGAAAATGTTTATGAACTTTGTTGACATCAGACATATAACTCTGATGTATATCTGAAGAGTGAACCTGGCAAGTTAGGATACCAGCTTTGGCAGGATCTTGAACAGATGCATGAAAGATCACAGCTCATAACATTTTAGCTTTAATTCATACTTGTTGCAAGAATTGTCTGCCTTGCGCTCCCCTTGTAACACTGGAACAGGTATTTTTTTATTTACTTACTAAAAATCAAGATACAAAGTTGTATTTTGGGAACAGTGTTCACGACCATGGGTTGGTGGGGGGGTTAAATACCCTTAAGTAATGATCAGATGAAAGCTTAACTTTGATATGGTAATTTAATTAAAATATTGTAATGATGTATTAGAAGACCATTTAAATATAGGTCTTTGATTTGGTGGATTGACCAGCAATTACCAGTAGCATGTTCCATTATGAACAATATTTAGAGTAAATAATGGTGGCATCGGGCACCAGTAATGACCTGTGGTGTTGGTTGTATTAGAGTTGGCATTCATGCTTCCTTATCATTTTTCAGTTTAGGTGTTCAACACTTTGTCCACTTTTGTGGAATAACTCTTATAAAACTGCACAATAGTAGGACTTAGTAAAGGGACCTAACCATTACATTACCATTAGTTGACATGGACAGTGGATTATGAGATTTTTGTTGATTTGAATATTATTTCAGCATGGATATTTATTAACTTAATGCATTTGGTTGGAAGGTAATTTTATAAGTGTTGAATTTGAGATTGTTTCATTTTGGGGGAGTGTTCATTTGATAGGTTGTTATTGGTTATGTTTAATCAGGTGGCTTTACAAATCTGTTTGAAAGGATTTCTCAATGAAGATTTGTTTGTCTGATGAGGTTTTAGCAATGTCAAAATGAAAGAGCTTAATTTTACTGGTGTTTCATTTAAACCAATATTTACTTGGCTCTACCTTGCATTTATTAAAGTAGTTATGATATACATTCTGCTTGAAATTCCTCTTTTTGGTTCTGGTCAGTTGTTGATCTGCCCTTGTTAATACAAATTTTACGAAGAACAGACCAACAATAAGAGAAAAAAATCTGCTCATTCTATGAAAATCTAGGCAGCTGAGAGGTATGATGACTTCTGAATTATATGACTGGTAAGATGTTCAGGGTTAGAGTCTTGTGACCATTACACATCGCCAGCTTCCATTTACACTGTATTGCTTCTATCAAAAAGGGCTAGGCAGGTCAATACTGGGGTGAGTTTATGAGTACCCATCCGATTCTCCAGGTTCCATTTGATGAAAGAAAGTATATCACACTGATTTATTTGCAGGAGTAGTCTATTCCAGAGGTGAGGAAGTTAAGTAATATATCTATCTCTACATCTTTTTATTTTTTTATCTGCTCTAGCAGGTTTAATTCCCTTGCTCTGGTGTTTGTGAGACTAGTTGATTTGTGAAGTTACAAGAGATCCAGGACTGCTGCATCCTTGATTGATCAGAAGGCAAGGCATAGGTCTCCTGTGAGCAGCCCATATGACCCCAAAAAAGTGGGACAGTGCTTATAGTCTTTTCTGGTAGCTTGGAGATCTTAAGCCTTTTTTATCTTTGGTAGGGACCTAGAAGCTCTCTGTTGCCATTCATTTTATGTATTATCTGTAGTTAAGGGTTGTTTTTGTAAAATCTTTAAACAGCAATAATCCAGGACTTGTCTGTATACAGCCACCCTGCGTCTGTTACAAGCTAGTTGTTTTGTCAGCCTAGAAGCTCTTTGTTGCCATACTTTTTATGTATTATCTGGTAGCTAAGGGTCATTTATGTAAAATATCTAAACAGTGAAAATCCAGGACTTGTCTGCACATAGTGTGACTAGGTAATCCAAGGCGCATGCTATCTTGGTCATGAACTGGACTTATGTTTGTGCATTCTTTTGGTCTTCTTGTACTGTTAAAAAATTCAGCTTGCAATGTTTAAACCCCCTATTTCCTGCTGCACTTATTGCACTCTATATGCCTGACTTGGTAATGTTCTAACTGCTATTATTTGTTACAATCTGTCCCAAACAAGTGAACTATAGCTGCTACCCTGCACTATATGTAAAGTTACAAAGTGTCCCACATAAGTGAACTGTAACTGTAGCCCTACTCTACATTTTAAAATGACAAAGTGTCCAATCAAACAAAATTGTAACTGCTGCCCTATTCTAAATTTAAAGCTATAAAGGGTACTTTTAAAGTGAATTGTAATTGCTGCCCTACACATTGTTTTTAGCAGTAACCACTGCTATCTCTGTAGGCTCTAACCGTTAAAAGCTCATTATTGAGCATTACTTAATTGAACAGTATCTTTCTGTTATCTCTGTAATGCTCCGACTGTTAAAAGCTCATTACTGAGCATTACTTAATTGAACAGTATCTTTCTGTTATCTCTGTAATGCTCCAACTGTTAAAAGCTCATTATTGAGCGTTACTTAATTGAACAGTATCTTTCTGTTATCTCTGTAATGCTCCAACTGTTAAAAGCTCATTATTGAGCGTTACTTAATTGAACAGTATCTTTCTGTTATCTCTGTAATGCTCCAACTGTTAAAAGCTCATTATTGAGCGTTACTTAATTGAACAGTATCTTTCTGTTATCTCTGTAATGCTCCAACTGTTAAAAGCTCATTATTGAGCGTTACTTAATTGAACAGTATCTTTCTGTTATCTCTGTAATGCTCCAACTGTTAAAAGCTCATTATTGAGCGTTACTTAATTGAACAGTATCTTTCTGTTATCTCTGTAATGCTCCAACTGTTAAAAGCTCATTATTGAGCGTTACTTAATTGAACAGTATCTTTCTGTTATCTCTGTAATGCTCCAACTGTTAAAAGCTCATTATTGAGCGTTACTTAATTGAACAGTATCTTTCTGTTATCTCTGTAATGCTCCAACTGTTAAAAGCTCATTGTCGAGATTTACTTATATTGTATAGTAACTTCAGGTAACTCTGAAAGGCTCCAACTGTTTTTTTTTTTCAGATAAGAATTTTTATTGTTATGTTTTCCTTTTTTTATATGAAAAATGAATGTGATACATGGTATATCAATGTAAATGAACAAACATACATAACAGAGCTTAAGCTAAAAATTCAGTGATCAGTCAGAGATATATAAAAAACAAAAACAGCATTTGGGTACACACATAAGAAAGTACGGTAACTTGTATGACAAAGCATTCCTATTTAAAGTCTGAACAGAAAAATAGCATTGACCTATCTTGGTCTTATTTGGACCTGTCACTGATTACTCTCACTGGATATCTACAGCTTTCATAGCTAATAACTATACGGTGTATTAACTATATACATTATATACAATCTGTTGTCACCTCTAATGATTTATTAAGTAGCACTTTGAAATTTTTAAAAGTTATCTTCATTATTTTTGTTATTTTATAGTCCCTTTAGTTTAATGTAGTATTAGTCTTTTTCCCTAGAATGCAATTTATTTTATTATAAATTTGTTAACCGGGATGGTCCGACTGGATTAATGTCCCTTTTCAGCGGAGGCCCTGGGAGAAAAGCTCCAAGGTACATGCACACAATACAATTATCAGAACAACTGGTGTATGGCATTTACACCCAGGTTACATTTACTCATAGGTTACAGAACAAAGCAATACAATACCACATAACACCTGTGGCTTACATATCAATGCAAGTATGTATAAACAAGTAGTAACAGCATATTACCTTCAGGATTAAGACTAAATTGAGTAGATTTAGTTATGGTTTTGACCATTGTGATATTGAATAAAAATGAAAAAATAGTGTAGAAAACTGCAACAACAAAAATACGTGTAACACTATTAAGTGCCTGAAGGAAGACACCCACGCAAAAAGCTATAATACGACCTATTTTAATCGGCAAAACACATATCACTGGACATATAACAAATACCATGCAGATCAAGCACTTTCATCCACCCAACATGTGGACTTCATCAGAATCAGATGTCCGTTGATATGTGTTTTGCCGATTACCATTGTGATATTGAAAGGGGTGGCTGAAGAGAGGACACTTATAGAGGAGAGGTGTATGAGATGGACAGGGTGCTAGTCAGGGTTGGTACAGAGACATATCCAGTGTGATTTAAAGTAATATTTAATCTTGTTTTTGAATATGGTTAGTGAAGGTTCTAGGGTCAGGTCAGGTGGTAGTGAATTCCATATCTTTTCAACATAGTTAACAAAGAGAGAGTCACCAGCAGCGTGGTTGGATTTTACTGTTTGAACTAGGAGTTGGGTGGAGGAGCGGAGTGGTCGATTGTTGCTATAGGGGCAGATCATGTTTTTTAGGGCAGAGGTATTTTCTGGCCAGTGGAAGATTTTATGGGCAACTATGAGCTGGTTGAGTTGTAGAAGGTGAGGTAGTTCAAGCCAGCATAGGAGATTTAGGTTGTGGCAGTGGTGGGTTCAGTAGGGTGTCCCAGTAGCAAATCTGGTCTATCTTAATACATCTAGAAGAGTTTTCCAATATTTCTAATAGGTTTTTATTTCTTTTTTTACTTTTAGCAATTAACTTGTTAGCTAATACATATTTTGAAGCCAAGCATTTATATTAATCCCAAGTAATTGTAGATATGTCTAGCCAGTTTAGAGCTATGTATGATTTCAACATGGCACATGACTTTATTATGACATGCTTATGTTCATATGTGAAAGTTATGGGGAATATATGCAAAATTGCCATTTCCCACTACAAGGTGGATTATGTGCACCCTTTTTTTTCTAACTGAGATCTTAGTGAACACCATCATTTATATACATTTTTGCAGCTCCAGAAAATATGTAGAGTGTCGGCTATGCTATTAGGACATGTAGGACAGAAAGGTGATAGGGTAGGATTGAGTTTATTCAAAAAGAAGGGTGGGTGTGTGGTAGGCATTATTAATCATAATTTGGGTGCATATTAATTTTTTGAAGGGGGTTAGTTTCAAGGTTAGTTCAATTGTGACAGTTTTTTGTTCTTTTCCTGCCAATATTTTGAGTATAGGGTCGAAACTTGGTATTTTATTTAAGTTGTTAGTCTATAGATGTTTGATAGCATTTTCAACCTTAGAAGTAAACAGTTTATTATTTGTTGGTATAGATGCATTCCTTGACAGTCAGTTTTGACATTTGCTGTAATTATGTTGATTAATTATATTTGTTAATTATAATGTTATATCTTTACTTACTTCTAATCTTTGCCTTATGCATTCAATCGAGAGATTATTAATTTGGTAAAAATCCCAAACAGTGCATGTTTTAATTAATGGGTATTTCTGTAGGTTTAACATAGCATTATTTAATCTGATATTTGGATTTAGGTGGATCGGTTGTCCCAATATTAGTGTATCACTTAGATTAAAGGAGGTTATAAGCTTCTGGAAAAGTAAGCTTTTCCTTATGATTATAGGGTGAATTTTAAAAACTCTTAGTGTCTCAGTATTTATAAAAGGTATGGCTTTAGGGTTTAAGTTTGAAGAGATAAAATGTTGGTAGTATAGCTTAATCCAAAATGGGTACCATAATTTGTTAGGAGATTCGTAGTTTGTTATTTGTATGATACAACTAGCTTTGATGATATCATAATATGTCTGAAAATCAGGTAGCCCTAGACCTCCTTTCTGTTTGAGTAATATTAATCTGGAGTAGCTGATTCTAGTACTTTTAGGGTGCCATATAACTTATTTAGAGTTATTTTTAATTTGGTGAAAAAGCTATTTGGTATGCATTGATTGATAGCATTAAAATGATATAGTATTTTGGGGAGAATGTTCACTTTTATAATTGCAGCTCTAGATAGAGGGGATAGATTTAGATTATTCCATCTATTTATGTCTTTTGTGACATTTGTCTATGTTTTGTAGAGGTTATTTTTAATTGAATCAGAGTGTGGGGGGTGGGCAAAAATTATGCCTATATTTGAGAGATTAGTTGACTTTGATTTTTGTTTCTGGAAAATAGAATTCATTGTATCCTAAGGGGTTCAGTGGGAATATAACTGATTTATTTGGATTGATAGCATAATTAGATACTTTGAAGAACTTTTCAATGGAATTTAGAATCTTTTTTAAATTTGTATTAGGGTGCTCGAAGTAGATGTTAAAGTCGTCAGCAAAAGCTGTGAATTTTATTTGGACTTTATAGATATGCATGAAATGATGGTATGTTCTTTGATTTATTTTAAGGAGAAGAGGTTCGATATAGATATTGAACAGGTATGGTGATAGAGGACACCCTTATCTTGTGCCATTAAGAATTTGGATATGTTTTGATTGCATTTTATTTATACAGACTGCTGTAGTAGATTTGTTATATAAGGCCTTCACCTTATCTATATACACTCCAGGAACAGTGAATTGTTTCAAAATCTTAATCAAAAAAGCTTTGGATTCATCTACTGATAGTGCATATCTGGGACACCCATCCTTTGCCATATGACTTATTATTGCATCTGTGGTAGGTGTGTTGTCCCAGACTTGGCTATTATTTATAAAGCCCAATTGCTCAGAAGATATAATATATGGTAAAACGTTTTTGATTCTGTAAGCTAAAACTGTTGATAGTATTTACATATCAATATTGATAAAGGCTATTGGATTGTAATCATTTGGATTTACAGCATCTGAATTGGGTTTGGTATGAGAATAGTTTTAGAATTGTTTATGTACAAGTCAGTGGTACCAAACTTTATTATGTAATTGTAAATTTTCAGCAAGCTTGGTGCTATTAGTTGCTTAAATGTCTTGTAAAATTCCACCACATATCCATCTAGCCCTGGTGCTTTACCTGGTTTCAGCTTATCTATAGCTACTAATATTTCCTCAATGGTTATTGGAGCTTTAAGATTATTTATTTGAGTATCATTCAATACTGGGAATTGTAGTTCTTCTGTGAATTGATAGAAATATAACTCACTGGGCTGGTCTTGGGGACTGTATAATTTTTGGTAGATCTCTTCAAAAATGTGGATAATTTCATTGTCCGAATACAGGGTTTTACTATTATAATTTATTTGCTTTATTTCAAAAGGAGGATCTTTTATATTTATGATTGTTGCCATCACTTTTGAGGGAGTTTGAGCCCACTCAATGTATTTATGTAGAAGCTTAAGTTCAATAAAATAATATTGTTGTGCTTGAATTTCATGTAGTTGTTCCTGAAAGGCAACCATTTGATTTTCTAGTTCTGGAGAGTGCTTTATTTGTAGTTCTATCTGTATACTTTTTAGTTTAGATTCTATTTTTGAAACTTTCTCCCTATTTAGCTTTTTATATAGATAGGCTTTTTGGATTAAAAATCCCAATTGTGGCTTTAGTTGCTTCCCATTGGATATCATATGGTATTTCCGTTGCCTCCAAATTATTGTTAGTTTGGGTAAGGATGTCAATGACTACCTGAAAAACTTTTTTCTTTATTAAATTAGGATTTAAGGTCCAATTGGTTAAAATTTAGTGCCCCAGTTTGACTTATCCTCCTTTAATGTAATGTTGATTTTTACATGGTCTGATATGGTTCTGGGTTCACTGTTATAAATTACTACATTATATAAAAAGATTTCAGAGATTAAGGATACATTTATCCTGGGTCATAATTTGTAGTAGGCTGAAAAATATGTGAATTTACTGGATGAAGCATCATTTCTATACATTTCAAAGGGGTCAAACAGGTTAAAATCTTCTATTAATTCAGCTATTAATGTGGTCAGATGTGTTGGTTGTTTGTTTTCTTTATTTGTTCTATCTAATTCTGATTTAATTATCATGGTCCAATCACCTCCTAAAATGTATAGATAGGAAAATTCTGTAGAGGAGTGTAAATCTCATATAAAAAAGCTATCTGATACATGCACAGGCCATATACATTCAACACTAAAAGGTTTTTTATATAGAGGGAGTTCACAAATAAAATAACACCATCTGTCATTAGCATCAAAATTACTTGTTAATATAGTGCCACTAAAAGAATCTTCAACTATTATGGCCACTCCTCTAGATGCTGTGCAGCCCCCAGCAGCTACTATTTGTTTCACCCACTTTCTTTTTATATCTTTCTCCCACTGGTCTTTCCTCGTATGTGCTCCTTGAATGAAAGTTATGTCTGCCTTTGATTTATAAATCAAATGCATAACTAGATTCTTTTTTCCTTTATTCTGTAGGCCCTTTACATTCCACAAATCAACAGAGATCATCTAAGAGACTTGTCAACAATTTATTGCTATTGTAAAACATTAGGTTGTAGGGGACAATTATAGCTTTTTTGTGTTGCCTTGATGTTTTTGTTGAGGGTCGAAAATATGAAAGCGAAACAAATTAAACATTTACAACTATAATACAAAAAATTTTTAACATCCTAAGTCCCATCAGACTTACATCAACAGACGTGACCACCTATCTTGTCCCTTTAAGTGAGTATTAAATTACATGACTACTAACCATTAATTACATTGACCACTTTGCGCTTGGGTGTTGTAAACCATAGCTTTATCTAGTTAAGGTGTCCAGAAGTCTATGAAACCTTGAGTGCTGACTTTAAATAGCATGACTCAACATTGTTTGACACATACACTGATAAGGATTACGCATCACCACCCTTCTGTTATTTTACTCATATTACAAGTATTAAAGCCAAAGCAGTTTCCTATTTTTGTAAGTAATCCTTATTAACCTAAGCTGTTTGACAAAGATACAGTTTTTAAAACAAGAATATATTCTTCTTAAAAGTGCATAGTTTAGTTAGGCACTTTCTTTGCACAGATATTATAGAGATGCTTCATGAAGCTGTCTTAACTTTCCCAAAAAAAAAACACATTTTTTTTTTCCTTTTTTTTCATTTCTTCTTTTCCTTTTTCCCCCTTTTTTAGTATTCACCTATTATAGTTAGGTGGCTTCATCTTCATGTAATTAGTCTTTAAAACAGTGGAGGATATGCATGGCATTTAGTAACAATCATTCTGAATTGTGAGCTATGAGCTCTATTTCTCAAGGAGTGAGCCTCCAGCACGTCTGACATTAAAGTGGCATTATTTTAAAAACTTCCATTACCTTCACACACAATACAGCTCTTAGTAGCTATATCTATATAACAATGAAATCATACAACCTTTTTACTTAACAGTATGACTCATTAGACTTTGCATCTCTTAACCAACCCTCATCAAAGGCATGCAACGGTCAAAAACAATCAAAAAACAAATAAGAGACAGTATAGACTTTTGATGTTCTTATTTAAGTCTCTGAATGTTTATAGGCCTCTAGTGAGCACAGCAAAGAACACAGTTTACAAGGACTTATATTTATACCATGGGTATCTTTATGCCTCTATTTGTTTGTAGCACCCTTACAGAATGTTGCTTATGAACATCACTGATTAAAATTGGAAGACTGGATTAAAATGCTGCAGCATTGGCTAGTCTGTATTTACCTTCTGATCAATGTTGGAGAAGGTTTTTTCATGTTTATTGGTGTATGGGGTACATTTCCATTAGGTTCAGGAGTAGAACATCTAATTTTTCATTGCTGTTTGCTGAAAATGGCTTCATGGAGTTGTTTTGGCCTTAGATGAATGCCGTAGAAAGAACTATGACCTCTATAGCCTCACTTTTCCTGTTTTTCATGCGGATGTACTTCTGGGAGGTCGTAGGTCAGCTTACAGCATCATGGCTATGCCCCTAGGCCTGGAATTAGAATGCCAATATGGGAATTGAAATGACTTTCATATGAGAAGGTAAATTGAAAATTTTACCTTTTCATTTGTTTATAAGAACAGAATTAAATGTTTGAGAAGGCTAGTTGCTTCATATATATATGCGATTTTGTGGAAAAGCTTTAGGTTAGTTTGTTTGGAAGCTCTTTAAATGCTTTAAGGAAAGCCGATTTTGCTTCTGCAGTGTTTTTAACTGTGTAATTAGTGCCATTACATTGAAAACAGAGAGTCGCTGGTTATTTCATCTTGAACTTGATATTTCAGTTCACTAAAAAGGCACAAAAAGGTGCATTTGTCTTAGTTGTTTGACTGTCAGAGGCAGATCCTGGGTGAAATTTATCTTGTTTCCTTTCCAAATGATGGATTTCTTATTTTTTGCAGTTAGAATGAGTGTTTGAGCATGGGATGCATTCAGTATTCTTACATATATTTGTATGGGGGCATCCAGGGTTTGGGATTTTCTTAGAGCATGATGTATTCTCTCTATTGTGAATGACTGGGACAGTTCATTATTATCAACAAGGAGATCAAAGATTTCTTTTGCTATGTTAGTTAACTGTGACTGTTCATACCTTTGTGGAATGCATCTAATTAGAACATTATTTTGTCTTGCTCTAGCTTCTAGATCTGTCAGTTTTTGTTGCATTTCTTCGATAGAGCTCTCAATAATGGAGCTGGCTTTCTGTATCTCGTCTATTTTTATTTCATTACTCAGGATTTTTGTCTCATTTTTGTCTAGTCTGGTCAGGATTTGATCTAGATTGTTAGCAAATGCTGTTAGTTTTGAGGAGAAAGTTTGTATTTCTGATTGCAGGGAAAGCAAAGCCACTTTTAATTATTCCATAATGAAAGGTTGTTCAGTTTTGGATTTATGTGGTTGCTTTGGAGTTTCAGCTTGCATTTTTGTGGTTTTCTGTCTTTTAGTACATATTTCTTTATCATGAGATGCAATTAGTGATAGTGTTGGCTTGGAAGTGTGGGTTTCCATTTGATCCATTCTTCCTGCTTTTTGTAAAGTCTTCTAATTTTCTTGTTTTACAGAAAACTTTTGTATATCAGCAGGCCCAAGCACATGTACAGGAGTCACTGCACAGCCACCTCTGTAATCCAGGAGTAAGTATAACCTTTCATTCCTTCGAAACTGGAAAATAAGTACCTTGTTGGCACAAGGATAGATTTGTTTATGCAAGAGGTATTTGTAGAATTTTGTAGCAGTGGTAGCACTCAATTAGGCTGGATTCATAGCTGGTGTTGGGAGTAGGCTGAAGTATGTGTTGTCTAGCTGGCAGCCATCTCAGAAAAACCATGAAAGGCTCCAAATATCAAAAGCTCATTGTCAAGCGTTACTTATTTGAATAGTAATTTTAGCTATCACTGAAAAGCTTCAACTGTTAAAAACTCATAGTCGAGCATTACTTATGTGAACAGTAACTGTACCCATATCCTATCCTTAAAATAGCTATCACTGAAAGGCTCCAACTGTTAAAAGCTCGTTGTCAACCGTTACTTATCTGAGCAGTAACTGCAGCCATATCCTATCCTTAAAATAGTAACTGCTGGTACATGTTGCAATATTCTACTGCTGATTTGCTGTTGGCTGATATATGTTTTTAATATTCTTTGTATCTGATTTTGCTGTTTGCTAATATATGTTTTTAATATTCTTTGTAATATTATTTGTAATATTCTACTGCTTCATTAAGTTTTCTGCATTTTATATTTACTGAATTGTGATCGATACCTGTGTTCAGTGTATAATCTGGTGTTGCACTGTTCCATTTAGCTGTGTTCAATGTACCTAATTGATTTTGGTGCCTATCCTACCTAATAGTCTTCCCCTGACTTTTTTGTTCCTGAATGTACATACCACCGCTGCAAACCCACCCCTAGGCTTCTCACTACCACTCATATTGAACCACCTAACCATGTCTTTTTCCTCCTTCTAACACATATATTAACACCTTGCTAATATATCTCTATTTTGTTACAGCTCACTACTGCTATGTCTCTTCTATCACAGGTGTCTCCCAATGCTTTACTTAATCACCCTGGCTTCCCTCAAAAGAACTGCCTAAGGGAATCCTACAGTATTTTTGTAACCATTCAGCCTCCCCCCAAAGAACCATAATAATGTGTATGTACTTTACTGGGAAACTTATCTTACTCCATTGTAATGTTGTATAATTAGCCCTGAGTGAGCTTCCTAGCAGCCTGCTATGGCCTCAGTCCTCCCTTTTTACTCTTCGGACCCCTTCCCACTCTCCTAGCCTATCCTTGTAGTTACTCAATTTGGCCAGTAGGTGGTAGGATTTATCTACTGTCCACCCTTCTATTCAATGTTAATATCTAAACAGACTTTAACACATAAAAAGCTTCTTCAGTCAACTTACAGCTGCCCATCTATAGCTCCAAACCCCAGTAAATTTTCAGTTTATCAATACTGTAGGTGCAGAGAAACCAGTGACCCAGTGCCTTACCATTGAGTTTGCTCCTTTTTTCACTGATTGTTTTCTGTTGACTACTCCTCTTCCTTAGCTCTGCCTGCTCTATTTGCCCTGTGGGCTCACTCTGCTACCCTACCCTACTCCAATTCCCACACACCCCCAGTGATTCTAAACTTATACTCTGAAAACCACACTGTCTCCCTCACTACCCAATAGAATTATCCCATCTCCACTCACAATAATTCCTTACAACCCACCCCTACCAACTACTCCCTCCCCCAATGCTCTCCTACAATATCTTACAACATTCATGACAACCCACTCCACTATCTATTCAATATAATATCTTACCTCAACACATTTCTAAACCCACTATGCTTTCAAAACCATATTTCTTCACAACTCATTTACTTTTCTTCTCATCTTATCCTATTCCAGCTATCTCACCCAACCTCATATGTCCAATCATTCTCCACCTTTTCATACAACTTACTCACTTCCCATACAACCCTCACACTCATCAATCCTAATATCTCCCTAGCTATATCCTACAAACCACTATCTACTTTTTCCCTAAAAACTTATTTCTTCCTTCAAGCACTGTATTGCCACTCTAATCAGTCCTACCCCCACAAAACTTAAGACACTCAAATTTGATACTAAGCAGCCCAAATACCTCTTTCTCCATATTCACCAACTTATTACCATCCTCCTCTTTGGTGACATACAGCCTAACCCTGGCTACTATACCCTCCCCTCAACAGCAAAATCCTTTCTATTTATGTCACTAAATGCTCAAAGTATAGCTAACAAAATCCCCAATCTCCATGCATGCCTTCTCCATAATCACCCAGCTATCCTGTCGATCTCTGAAACATGGTTAAAATCCAATACAAAAGACTCAAAAATAACACCCCCTAACTAGTCTATCATAAAGAAAAGATAAAATCCATAAAAAAGGTGAAGGAGTATCTCTTGTCTATTCATCCTCCCTCTCAATTGCTCCTTACATTAAACCTATTCCCCAATTCGCTAACGCTGAATTAATAGTAGCTCTACTTCAAATAAATAGACACAAGTTTATATGTATAGCCTCCCTCTATACCCCTTCTAGAGACAATATCCAAATACTCGAAAATATTCTCTCCTGGTTTTCCACCAACATTTGCAATGAAACCATAATCCTGGATGACATCAACATTAACTGGTCCTCCATACAATCCCTAAAAAACTCCCTAAATAGAAACCTGTACAATTTCTCTCAGCTAATCAATTCTACAAACACTACAAACCCTCCAAACACTTCTCTTCAGGAAGCACCCTAGACTGGCTCTTAGTCTCCTACCCTCATTATGTCTCTGATAGTGGCACCCTTCCTGACTCTCTTAGTGATCACTTCCCCACTTTCGCTCACTGCCTTCCCTCCCCCTTACAACTATCACATAACTATATCTCCACACTGCTCCATAAAAACTTCAATCCCTACACTTTTTCTAACTCATTAAAATCCATAAACTGGAACCCTCTAAAAACCCACCCCCTGAAGAATGCCATTACCTACTTTAATACAACATTCTTAAACCTCTTAGATACATTTACCCTGTTAAAAACAAAAAGAATAAAAAGTAAAACTGCCCCTTGGCTAACCAAAGAAAACACTAGCTGCCATGCACCTTAGAGGCAAAGCTTGGAAACATCACCAGCAAAATAAAACTCCCATCACCCTCAATGAATACAAAACATTTTGCAACAAAGTCAAAAAGCTTTTTATAGCAGACCACAAAGCTTACTTCTCCTTACTCCAGACTAGCCACAAGACAAATACTAAAAAGTTCTGGAATGGTATCACCACCTTCCTCAACCCAGGCAAAAAAGAAAACCCTTGCCCTGATCCAAATGCCTCAGACATGGATTTGGCCACCCAGTTTAACTCTTTCTTCATCGACTCCATTACCAAACTAACATAATCCTTCACTAAAAACTCTGTATCCTCTCCAATACCTCCCCATATCTCCTCATCTGCTAATACATCCACCTCCCATTCTCTTCCTTTCTCTGTAATATCCATTCCCATATTCACAATAAAAAAACCTTCTCCAAAAATTGAAACCATGCTCCAATGCCCCTGATAACATTCCCTCCTACTTTTTAAAGATAGCGGCTGAAGTCACTGTCATCCCTATCTGCATCCTAATAAATCATTCAATCCAAGAAGGCTATGTACCCCAAATTTGGAAAAAGGCCTTTATTATCCCCCTACATAAAGGGGGCAACGATAACAATATTCTAAACTTCTGACCTATCACCATCCTAGCCGACATCTCTAAAATTCTTGAAAAATGTATTTACCTATAACGTCTACCCTATCTTATAGACGATCACCTACTCATTCCCACACAACATGGAATCAGACCTCGCTACAGCACTACCATTGCTCTCCTCTCATTTCTCAAAACTGTTAACATAGCCCACAAATCTGCCCATATCATATCTACCCTCCTACTAGAGCTCTCAAAAGCCTTCCACACCATCTCTCACAACCTTCTCCTAACTGAGATCTCTAATCTAAATCTACCCCCCTTCTCTCTCAACTGGTTCACCAGTTACCTCTCTAATAGACAGCAAGCAGTAAAATGGAAAAAAAGCCACCTCCTCATTCCTCAACACCACCACAGGCATACCACAGGGTTCCATACTAGATCCCCTTCTGTTCAATATTTTCATAAATGATTTCCACCATTCAATCCCCAATGCAAAACTCATCCAATATGCAGATGATTCTACTAGAATCTGTTCTGCCACCTCCATCCCTACCCTCATAAAGCTAATTCAAGATGCTTTCCCTATCACTGAACAGTGGATGTTAGATAACCACCTAGCACCCGATGCCTCAAAAACTAAACTTATATTAACCCCTTCTAAAACAACCATCATAGATAAAAACTCATTCTCCATAACTAGCCGGAACAATACATCTCTTGATTAGTACCTGAGGTTAAACTGTTAGGTGTCATCATTGATGACCAGCTTAAGTTTGGCACCTACCTACAAATATCAAAAAAAACACCAGAAACTTGATATGCTCTGCCATCACAATTGCTACCTTACTCCCTCTACCAAGCACAATCTTTCCACCATATATATAGTGCACATCTCCTCACTAACCTACAATCCTCTTTTAAGACAAAACTGTCTTTCTTTATAATAAAATTGCCAAATTTGCTTCAAGCCTCAAATCTTCTACCCATCAGTGTATCGCCCTCCACAAACTAAACTGGTTAGAGCTGCCCAATTATCTCACCTACATTTAACTCATTCAAGCTCACAAACTCATCTTCAGTCCCTCCCTCTGTCCCTCCCTTTCCTCTATATTTATAATGCACCTTCCTGAAAGACTCATGATCCAACGACCAGAATCTGATTGAACTGCACAAACCTAACCATCCTCCAGGTAAAAATCTCCTGTCCTTTGCCTTAGTATGCCAATGGAACTCCCTACCACCATTCATCCATACCACGCTAGCCACTCTACCTTCAAAAGCTCACTTCACTCACACCTAATATCTCTCTGGGAATGCTCCTGCTCCCACCCTGCCTAACGTTTTCTCCCAACTCTTTCCTTCTCTGCTCTTCTCTTCCTGGTCCTTTCTCCTCTTCCACCTCATACTCAGTCAACCACCTCCCCCCTCTTTCTCCTGTCTTCTTCTCCTAACTCTTCTCCCTCTGTTCATTTCTCCCCTACCTCTTATCCCTACTAACACCCTCTGGCATCACAGGTACTATGTGCCCTGTTGTTATATTTCTACAGTAGGAACACATATATTTGCAAATATTTACTTATGTTTTATAACTTTTATTTATTGACTTTTTATAAATTGTATCTTTAAATGCTATGTTCTTATCTGTACTTTTGTTTTACTATGTAAACTACTACTGTGATCATAAGTATTGCCTTTATGGAGCTTTTCTCCCCAGGACTCCATTAAAAATGCGTTATTTTTGTCCCAGTGGACCATCCTGGTAAACCAACTGCAAATAAATAAATAAATGCAATGCTGTTAAGCAGAATGTGCACTTTTTTATTTTATGATAGTTACTGCCAATTGTCATTTTATTGTCTTTGGGGCTTTTCTTCCTGGGTCTCAGAGGATAATGGACTCTTCATGAAGCAAATGTGAAATGAATAAATAAATAAATATTATGCACTTTATTATGCACACATGATGGCTGGTCCATGGAAAATTGTCTTACATGAAACCGGTCCTTGGTGCAAAAAAGGTTGGAGGCCACTGAATTAATACATTCTATGCAGATGTCCCCTGCAGTCACAGCTATTGGGTACTATTCCCATGCCTGCCAACCAAGGTATGACATCTTGTTAGTGTCTGTACTGTACTCTCAAGTGTCATGATTTTATGTACTTTAATTATTATTTCCTAATCTATCTGTCAGAGGATTACCACAGACATGATTACCTGGATTGCAAAGTACTACCTGCTCAGCCCACAGAACACCTTCATACGTATGCAACTACCAAGGTGTTCTGTGGGCTGAGCAGGCAGTACTATAATTATTATTGCCTAATCTTTCTGTCAGAGGATTACCACAGACATGATTACTTGGATTGCAAAGTACTACCTGCTCAGCACACAGCAAACCTTGGTAGTTGCATAAGTCCAACTGATGTACAAGTGTGCTGTGTAGTTGTGTACCTGCAGTTGTTACTGCTTAGCCCATAGTGCCCCATGCAAATAGCTTGTGAGGTATGTGTGTACTACATCAGCTATAGGAGATGTGTAGTCACTGTACACATATAGAAAATACAGACTTGTAAAGTTGATAGTAGTACTGTTGTCAGGAATATAACTTGCAATGTGACTAATGGACTGTTTTCCTCTCTCTCCCCACCCATATCTTCATTTATTTATTATTGTTATTAATTGGTTATGGTTTACTATTAACATAAGTTGTTACATTAACTGCATTTTGGGACATGTGTTTTATTATTGTTATGTATTATTATAGTTGCATATTAACATATCTTGTTAAATTACCTATTTTGTTGGCCTTATGCTATAAGTGTTATTGGCATGCTGTTAACATACTGACTGTTCTGTTATCTAATGTTGTGTTACATATACTATACATTGATATGTAACTGGGTTATTTCCAATGTTGTTCCATGCCATTATTACTAACAATGATTTGTTCATAACTAACCTGTACTTATTGCTATACATTACTTACCACGGCATGTCAAGGTAGGCCCGTTCTGGCTGATCTGCCTGCCTTGCCTCAACCAGCCATGGCACCTGATCCCAGCATGTCTGAAACCCAGCCCTGTAGTGCCCCTTCTGCTTCCCCTGCACTACCTTTCGGCATTGGGTAGGACCATCTCAGGATATGGGGCCCAGCCTCCCCCTGGGAGTGGTGGTGGAGGAGCTGTAGTCACCCAGGCTCAACTGCTGGTCATTGTGCACATGATTGTTCATCTTAGATATGAACGACACCTGCGCCGGATTGAGAGCAAGCTGCCCACCCTGGTGGGGCAGCCTAATCATGGTGAGCAGCCTCCAGCACAGCCCTCCTCAGAGCAGTGAAGGAGCAGTGCCAGCAGTCCCATGGGTGGGGATGTGAGTCACACTGCAGCTTTCTGGAGCACATGGCACTCAGAATCCACAACACCATCCCCATCCAAGGTGTTCACACCCTCATGTGTCACACACCTCCCCTGTCTGCTGTCTTGTCTGGCATGTCTGTTTGCAAATACACCCTCTCCTACCCAACTTACCTCCCCTACATGTACCTATGTCTCTTTCACTACATTCCACTCTCATCTTAAAAAGAAAATGGGCAAATGCCCCCCACCCAAAAAAAAAAAAAATTCCCATACATAGCTCTCCAGATTGCACACTTATCCACTGGACACAAGTAATTTTGTCCAATTTGCTTGGCAACTCAGTTATGTTCTCTTCGCCCCTCTCTCTAGGATCTGAGAATCCAAATTCTTTTACAAATTCAGTCAAAGTGCACAGTTGTTGCTGTAAAGAAATGGGTAGCTATATTTATTTCCTACACTCCTCCTGCACATCCCTACCTGCCTTTCACTATGGTTTTCTCCATGCCTGCCCCCATTTCACCACTTTCCTATCACCCCCTTTTACTTTTCTTCATATTTTTTAGTGGGGAGTTGCGCTGCGCACCATGCCGTACAGCTTCACTTAGCTCAACTAAATAGAGCTTTAATGATTACATGTGTTTATAACATTGTCAAACACATGTACAAAATAAACCCTCTGCCATGTTTTGAACCCAAGCATGTTACACCTACAGCACACTGCATTAACCTGGAGTAAAATAGGTGTTTTCATCAAAACATAGGGCAAGATTCACGAAGCCTCCATATAAGAGTTAGCAAGTCTTACACGGAGGCTGCAGTTAAACGGGGTGATGTCAGCATGTCATACATATTCATGAGGGCATGCTGAATCACACCCTAGGCTAACACGGTCCGTGTAGCAGAGTAGGGGGCGTGTCCACATGGCGAGACCTGCAAAGGGACACGCCCCCAGAAGAATCACAGTCCCAAAAGGAAACTCCCACGAGCGAGTCCGCGGAAATGTCAAGAAACACAACAGCACACATGCCCCTACAGACTATTAACCCAACTGAAATGTAAAACGTAAAAATGAACAGTTTAATTTTTTTTTTTTGATTTAAAAAATGTTTGCCCGTAATTGCGCTCGTTTGCGCGGGTGTGCCCTTCGCTCAGCCACAGTTAGCAGTCATTGAAAAAGCATATAAGCTCTAAATATGCAAAATAAGCCAAGCAGCAATAGCATAGTGGTAGAGACATCGGCCAAAGAGGAGGCAGTTATGGTTCGAGCCCCAACAACATCATTTTTTTATTTTTAGTGAAATAAGCACGAAACAATCCCCTGACATATATGTATATATATATATATATATATGTATATATATATATATATATATATATATATATATATATATATATATATATATATATATACACAATTATAATTTAAGTAAAATACAATGAAATGGACCATGTATTTATGAAAAAATCTGATACAATAAAAAAATAAAATATTTTATAAGTGCCCATAGCTGACCAGCGCTCTAACAAGTTGAGTATGTTTTCCCGCAGGTGACCAGTGGTTTAACAGGTGTAATAGGAGTGCCCAGAGTTGAGCAGTGCTTTAACATGCTGAAAGTGTGTGCCCGTAGTTGTGCAACATTTCACACAGTGTAATATGTGTGCTCATAGCCAAATAATGCATTAACCAGCGTAACCCGTTTGTGCGGAGCTGCGCGCCAACCGGCATACCCACGGGCAATGTTGAGCAACCTGTATGAAAGCCACCTTTAAACAGACACACCTCCTAGCCTGTCTAGACAGTAGTAAAATAAAAAAAAAAGCAATGCACAGGCTCAAACCCAGGATACTGTGCATCATAGTCAAAGTACTGAACCACTAAGCCATGACAGCTGTACTGAAAACTGCAGTATTAGCATATATATAGGAATGAATGGACATAGAAGCATGACAAAGCAGGTTTTGTGAAGCTGATACAATTCCAAAATTGCCAATCACAGATAAGTACGGGAAAAACGGCATATATAAGCCCCATAGGCAGGAATACACAGCATAACAGATTGTGGAACCTATTTGCAGTCAGGATGGCAGGTGTAGGAGAGGGTAGTCACTTTCGAGCACAGAGGTGGGGTGTTGAGGAGTCCAAATACATGGTTTGGCTCCTAGTCCATGATCATGAGGCTCAACTCATGCAGGGCCAGGTTCTGTGGGGTGCATATAAGGCAGAGGCGTGGAACTGGTTGGCACATGATCTCACCAGTGCCACAGGCATACCAAGGACTGGTGAACAGGTCCTTCACCATCATGCGAACCTGAAGAGATGGAAGCAGGACCAACTGAACCGTTGGATCCAGGAGGCCCGGCAAATGCCCAATGCCCCACTACTGAGTAAGTATCCATGTAATTATGTATGTAAGGAATTATCCTAGCTGATATTATGGAGATGTATGTTCCAATATTACTTCATTTATATTACAGCTGCAGGTGTGCGTTCCTTGAATCGGTGAGCCTATGGTGATAGGCTGGAGTGGTTGCGCCACCAGGCAGGTTAGTAATTATATTTCTGTAATTGTTATACAATATAAGTGAGACAGCTTGTAAAAGAGTTCACTGTAGTTACATATTAATAAAGTTCAAATAACACTAGAAGAAAGATTCTGCTAGTACTGTATGATTAGATAAGTGATGCAGCCTGTAATCCAGAAATAAAAAGTAAACAAGTCTGAAATAGTGATTACCCACCTGTAGTGTAATATCAGATAACCTGCAGCAGCCTGAAAATCAGTGGTAAACAAGCTAAAGTTAATAGACATGTGTCAAATACATCCCCTTAGAAAATCTGCCATATGAAACAAGTGAGTCTGTTGAAAAGGATTGTTGTACTCAATTATGACATGTTAATAATGCCTAGAATAAAGTACCATCTTGAATTGTAAAAATAAAACAAGTGAGAGTGTGAGAAAGAGGTATGAATCGACCAAGAAAGCTGTTATAACTTCTGAATAAAGTATACTGCAGTCAGTACATAATGGAATGTATGAGACAGCCACAACCAAAAAGTGAAATGTTTGAAATAAAGTACTGAAGCTGGAATGTGTCTTTCCCACAATTTGTATATGTTGCTGTACCCTTGCAATATGGAGATAGTATGGTTGTCTGAAATAATGAACATCCACAGTTGTCTAGAGCCATATAAATGAAATGTAGCAGGATGCTGTACCTGAACACAGCCAGATATGAAATGTGTATGAATAAAAATGCAATGTATATTAATGTAGCAGTAACAGTCCCATCACCAACATTCCTAAGGTTACATATAGGAAACTGTATTAAGACCTGTACTGTATACATATTTGCAGCTACTAGAGATGTACAGCATATGTATATGTAGTTGAAGTTGTTAATGAAATATTTCTTCACCCTACCCTATATTCACAAATAATGCCATTCCACAACAAACTGGGTATGTGTATTCACAATCAATTCCTATGGACATTTGTCCTGTTGGTTCAAACATATTTGCATGCACGTTGCTGCATGTGCCCCGTTCACATATCCAAACCTGATGACCTGTTGCCATCAATTGACCCTGCATGCTGTTGGATTGTGTACTGTTGTTCAAAATATGCATGTATTATGCTTGCTGTTCAATGTTTGGAATTCATGGGTTTTTGGTTAATGGGAATACTGATGCATGCTGTTACAACTAATTTGGAATGGTATTGTTTGTTACTAACCCAAAATGTCATAAAATATTTCTAAACATAGGACAACAGGGAAGGCGGGTTCCAGCGGACCCACTTCTCCCACCTCAGCTGGCAAGTGCACCTGGCACTAGTGCCCAGGCCGGAACCTCCTCCGGTGGTCCTGTGCCACCTTCGGGTGGAAGCGCTGCAGGGGATGGGGCTCGTCCCCCCTCTGCAAGCATGGCCACTACAGTACAGAACAGCAGGCTACCAAGCAACAAGTCATCAAAATTAGCAGTGTCCAAGAAAGGTAATGTAAACTAATAATGTAATAGTCTACATACTGTGAACCCTCCATATGTGTTAGCAGTCTGTATATAGATATATATGAGGATGTGCATAGGGCAGGGGACATACTGCAACTGTTAGTGAAGGCTGGACATACATATGTATGTGAAGGATGCTATGTGCACATAACAATGTAGGTTGTAGTGCAACGTACAACGTAGGTTGTACAGTACAGAATGTTTAGCAGTATGTTAGTGTGTGTATTCGTATGTGTAAATAAAAAGGTATAAATATATATATTATATGTATATGTATGTATAATTATGCATGTATCTATATATAATGTGCATATATGTATACATATATAGAGCGGGATGTAGAAATAGATAGACCCAGAATGATACCACAGTACAAGGACA
Organism: Protopterus annectens; assembly: GCF_019279795.1. Classification (NCBI taxonomy): domain Eukaryota; kingdom Metazoa; phylum Chordata; order Ceratodontiformes; family Protopteridae; genus Protopterus; species Protopterus annectens. The sequence goes on from NC_056743.1 coordinate 1,678,094,398, forward strand.
AAATGATTGACCTCAACAATTGGCTAAGCTTCTGGTGTCATTCTAAGGGGATCCAGCATCTGTCTGCCTGGGACGACATGACCGATTGCTGTGCCAGAGATGGCCTGCACCTGTTGCCCTCAGGATTCCAGATACTGGCTAAGACTCATGCCATCCCTATAGTGCCTTTGTCAGGCAAGGTTCAAATGACAAATACACCACTGTAAACGGTGACATCTGTGACAGCTGTGCAGTGACAGAGACCTGGTGCAAAGCTTCAGAGAGCACCCCTGCATTACCAGGCTTCAAGTCATACCACACCTGTTGGCCACCTAACCCAAATAGAAGCACTAAAGGCAGAGACGTGTCCATATTCATTACGGATATCCACATCTCCAGGCTAGTTGCACAGCATAATGCATCTGAGGTATCCAATTGCAACTAACTCTGGGCAAGAACGCAATCCAAATCGTAGCTTGCTACAGACCTCCCACCATGCCCCAGGATTCACACCCCTCATGTCATGATACACTTGAAAGTATTGGGTACAACCCAACAACCAATAATGGCTGAATTCACCTACCCCACCATTAACTGGAAAAAACTACACCCGTACCAACTCTATTGCTCGTTTTCTATAATTCATAAATACCAACACCTTGGATTAACATATTCACACCCCCACTAGGGGCAGCAATATCCCACACTTGGTCATCACCAACATGGGAAACCGGTGTTCCACACAAGAGGTCAATTCCTCGTTGGTGAGGTATGACCACAAGGTAATCAGCCTAGACATCCACATCCCCCCCCCAGCCCCAATTAGGGGCACCATCGTAACAAACATCTGAAAAGCCAGTGTCACACGTCTTAAGACAGAAGTGGTAAACTGCATGACACCCATGCAGATGGACAATAGAGGTATGACTGCTGAATCCTACACAAATGCACTGTATAAGCACTTACACGAGTGCATGGATCATACTATCCCTAATAGAACCAAGATGTTATCTCCCAGACAAAGGAAGCCAGTCTGGTGGTTCTGTGCCATAAACAAACTCTACATCAGGAGAAAGACACTGTTGCAAAAATAAGTAATTTCCCATGACTGGAGGAACTCCCTGGTCAACCTCAGTAAGAAGCTGAGATCCTTCATAAAATCTCCCAAAGATAGTTACAAAAACAAAAGTGCCATTGACTCTAAAGACAACCACAAAGCATTCTATAGTTATGTCAAGAATCTAAATGGGAACATGCAGATCTGCTCTGAGGTGCAGCATAATGGAACTAAATATACATAACCAACTGACATTGCCATCATCCTGGCAGATAGGTTCAGTGCTAACTGTACCCCCCTATCACCCCCTAGAGGACCCATCTCTATACCGGAAGAATGCAAAGTCCCTATAATCATGGCTGCACAGGTAAAATACACACTCTCCAAAGCCAAGAACACAGCATCCATGGGACCTGACAATATCCCAGGCTGTGTTCTACATGAACCACTGAATGAACTGGCACCCTACCGCAGTACCGTGTTCAATCGTAGCCTCACCTCAGGCTTTGTAGCCACTGAATGGCGCACCACAACATATCCCACTACACAAAGGGGGAGCCATGACGGACCAAGGTAACCACCTCCCCATTAGCCTGATGAGCCTGGTCTGTAAGTACCATCATGGAACTCATAAACAAAGACATTGGTAATCTCCAAACTCTGGACCCTACTCAGTTGTTTGGATTTGTAAAAGGCAGATCATGTCTCCTAAACCTGATTGACTTCTTTGAAGCAGTCAGCAAAGCCATAGATGATGGTGAAATAGTTCATACAGCTTATGTAGACCTCGCCAAGCCTTCCAACACCAACCCCCATTTTGGAATTATAGATAAGCACACTAAACTAGGCATAAATCCCTATGTCATAAGATGGGTTGACAACTGGCTCATGGACAGAACCCACACTGTGAAAGTAGCGTATTCCAAATCCGACATCAGACCAGTGACAAGTGTAGTACCACAGGGTTCAGACCTGGGTCCTCCCTTGTTTGGTATCTAGTTCTCCAAAGTGCAGGCCAACACAGAAGGTCTGTGGCTAACAAAGTTTGCAGATGACTGCAACCTAGGAGCCATAATCGCAACTCCTAATGATGTGGGCAAACTAAAAAAGGCCCTCACTGAGACAGATACCTGGTGTGAAAGCCATGGCCTGAAGCTCAATGCCAAAATGTGTATTGTCATCCCCATGGTATAAACTCTGTACCCATGAACTACCAGATAGCTGGCAGTCTACTTAATGCCGAAAATGTGATAATAGACCTTGGGACACAAGTGCACAGTAGTCTCTCCTGTGATAATCACATTGCCACAGTGGTCAGGAAATCCATCTACGTGGCTCATCTCATCACAAAAGGATTCCCATCCAGAAAAAAGAGGTCATTGTTCCCCTCAACTCATCACTTATTAGACCCATAATAGAGCACAACACCCCTTTTGGTATGTACCTCACAGGACAACTACAGCAACTGGAAAGACCACAGAAATACCTCACAAAGAGGATTACTGGCCTCAAACAGATGCCCTATGCAGACAATCTCAAAAAACTACAGCTTGACACCATGGCATATTGCCTACTCAGTCGTGATCTCTGCCTAACATACACAACTATGTCAAACCTACAGCTGTTGGACATGCTCCACTCAAATAAATCCCAATCCCTCTGAGCTACACGCTCTAGGGACCTTAACCTTGTCACCACAATAAACAGAACATGCTGGAGGGATAGAGTCCTGTCCCAGACACTTCCCATACTCTGGAACAGACTACCTATGTATGTCAAACAGAGCTCCTCATTAGCACTCTTCAAGAAAGATCCTGATGATTTGATGGGAAATGGGGAATTCACCCCAGGGATCACGTCTGTGGCTCTGCTCAACAGGGGCATAGGAAAATACATTTCTTGGGTGGCAAAAGCCAGGGTACATTTACTGGCTAGGGTTGTATGGGCCCCTAGGGCCGATAGCCTAGTACCTACCTATGACCATATATAAATAGATGGATAGAATATGTATATACACATATTATGTAATTGACACATACATATATAGATATATATAGATACATACACATATACAGACAGATATGCATGTGTACAGATATGTATGTATATGAATCTCTGTCTCTCTCTATCTCTCACCCCCCTCCTCTCTCTCTCCCCCTCTCTCTCTCTCTCTATATATATATATATATATATATATATATATATATATATATATATATATCTATACTGAGAGAGGCACATGTGTGTAGATGTATTGCAACAGGTGCCTGTTGACAAAGGCATGTACTGAACACCAGTGCAGATACAGGAGTACCATACCCCATTCCAAAACACTTACACCACTAACCACCACATATGTGGTTGCCTGCCTACTACTGGATGTGTCAGGAAGGAACATGGGAAACAAGTGTACAATAGCCTCCCCTGTGATATTCACAGTGGCACACCAGTCTTGTAATACCTGTACATGGTACATGTCAGCAGAAATGGTGGGTCAGCTAGTGAAATGTAGGTCACTGTACCCCTCTACACCTCACAATGTCCTACATGGTATGTACCTCCCATGACAACTACAGAAAAGGAGAAGGATACAGTCATACCTAACAAACAGTGATAATGCCCTCAAACACATTACCTATGCAGAGTGACTGACAAAACCACAGATAGAGTGCCTCTCAAACTACCGACACAGAGCATACCACTGCTGGATATACATAGTTAGTCTCACCCATAACAGTTGTCCAACAGCCATGGTAACAACTCACAATATCCCCAGCATAAATGACCTATGTCTGTCATCCTTGGCACCGCAGTAAAGAGCACATGGTTGAGGTACAGGTCCCTACACACAAATAGGCCATACCCTGGAGTAAACCACCCAGCATTACAAAGCAAGGCTCCCCATTAGTAGATGTCAGACATACCCCTGTTGATTGTTATGCAGATAGGTAGTATGCCATATGAGTCACCCTGTGTAACTGTTTGACAGGAGCAAGTACAACCACATTACATGTGTCCCAAGGGGCAGGGTAGCATAACAGTACAGTATGCTGCTGTAGGCCCAGGCCCGATAGCATACTACCTGCCTATGACACAATGCACACACATGTACTCATTGCAATACCAACTATGTGAGGTGGAATGCTTGTGCCACTGACTGTGTGCAAGGTCTGTAATGGTGTGATTGCTCAGCATGAATTTGTGTCTGTCATGGTAGTGTGTGTCCTTGGTGTGAGGCCAGAGAAAGATGTGTCAGGTATTGGGATACAAACATACTACATTGCCATATGTTGTGCTGTGGTTCCCTGTATCTGACTGTGGTGTAGGTATGGATATGGCAATTAAGACTACGGTGCATTACCAGTGACATTTGTACTGTGCATTGCATGCATTGCATGGGTTGACAATGTTCCCCATACATTACCTTGATACATACCCCCAGTGTGAGGCTGTGCATTGGACCTCAAACAGTGTGCCGACTGCTGGAGTATACTTTTTTGTTGAATGGAGTGTGCCAGGCACTATCACAGATTTGTCAGCAGAGCACTGATATGTGGTCATTCAAATGGGTATCCCCCAATAGACTGACAGATGATATATATGGCAGTTCAGTGATATCACTACGGTAGAGTTTCATGTGTGCCATATCACTTGCTCACATATTTTTCTTTTCCTTCCAGGGCAATGGTGCAGCGCAATCCCACATACTCTGCTGCAGAGGAAGAGGAGATACACCAAAGCCTGGTGCGGGAGTTTGCCACACTCTTTTCCTGCACCAGCCAGAACCAGCAGGAGAGGGCTGCACTGTGACAAGACCTTGTCCATTGGGTAAATTATATAGGCATGCACAACCAGACATATGAGCAGGTACACCATCACTGCAGTGATTTAATTAGAAATGTCCGTCAGCGTGTGTCTGATATCCACAGGCAACAGCTTGCCACAGGTGGTGGGACGGCTATACACCCCCCCTCACCAGACTGGAGGGGCTCCTCCTAAGTGTTGTGGCTCCAGCCCAACAACAACAACATCCACACACATGTGTAATGATGGAGGCTGGAGCCACCCAGCAGGAGGACTTGGAGCGTGCAGGTAACATGCCATATCTATATTTGACTGTTCTCTACACTGGTAGTTTATGCATGTGTGAGGTGTGTACTGTGTTTGTAGCTGTTATCCTGGTAATTATTGTGCAAGAGTGATATTCTCAATATCGGCAGTAGACCTGTGAAAGCCAACTGTTGTACTACTGAACTGTATCATACTCACAGTATCAATGGCACAGTTGTGCCCACTGACAATGAATGTCTTATTTGTGCAGGTCCCTCTGATGTAACAGCAAGGCAGCCAATCCATGCTAGTAAGTGTGTAATAGCAGTCCTTTAATACTAATGATAGTAGTAGTAATAATATCCTAAAATGGTATTGCTATGTGTGTGATTGCAGGTGTGTCTGTGTCTTTGTGTTTGTATCTCATGTACTGAGGAGTGTGCATGTGTGCATGTGCACATGTGTGCATGTGCCCATGTGTACATATGCCCATGTGTGCATGTGTGCATGTGTGCATGTGCATGTGTGCTAACATTGTGTGCACATTGTAAACTGTGTTTCCTGTCTTCTTCTCACAGGTTCTGGTGCTGCTCTGGTGGTGTGCAGCAGGGAACCTGAATCTGCTGCTGGGGATAGTGATAATGATGATTCCTGTGTAATGGCACAGGGAGGTGTGCAAGGGTCCATTGTTGGTCAGCCAATCGACAGTACACAGCTGTCAACCCCATCAATGCGCACAGTCATCCTGCAAATACATCCATTGTCACCAATATCCCTAGGTGATGGACAGCATACAGTGGGCACTGACCAGGGTAATGTGGTATCAGTGGCACATGGATCCCCACACAGCAGCCATGGCCAGAGTCCTGACAGGCTGAACAAGGAGAAGGTCATGGTGAGCTGCCTGTCAGGCGCTAGGATCCGCCACATAACACAAGCACTCAGGTCACTCCAAGGCAAGTACAAATATGACTCAGTCATTGTCCATGCTGGTGTGAATGACCTGAGACATACCTCCCTTGACTACATGAAAAGAGACATAGAGGAGCTCTCTGAGCATGGAGCCCAGGCCGGTATGACCCTGACCTTGAGTAGCATCTTACCCTCACCAAGAATGATGCCACAATATGAAGACAAGATGATCAATTTCAACAATTGGCTTAAGTATTGGTGTCATTTAAAGGGGATCCAATGCTTGTCAGCCTGGGATGACATGCTCGACAAGCCACGATGCTTCGCTAGGGATGGCTTGCACCTGTCACCCCCGGGCTTTCGGATATTGGCAAAGGATCTTGCTACCCCCATAGTGCCTTTTTTAGGCAAGGCTCAAAAGACAAACCCACCTCCATAGGTATCACAAGGGATAAGAAACTAAGTGTAATGCTACTCAATGCCAGAAGTCTAAACCTCAAGATGCACGCACTCGAAACTCTCCTTAGCATGGAGAAAATCGATATCTGTGCAGTAACAGAAACCTGGTTCAAGGCTCCAGAGAGCACCCCAGCACTACCAGGTTATACGTCATACCATGCTTTTTGGCCCCAAAACTTGGACAGTACCACAAAAGGAGGGGGAGTATCAATATTCGTCAAATATACCCACACCTCCAGGTTGGTGGCACAGCACGAAGCATCAGAGACTATCCATCTGCAACTAACAGTGGGGAAAACTGCCTTCCAGTTTATAGCCTGCTACAGACCACCCTCCCAAACCCAGGAACCCCACTCGGCCTTCCTGGGAACACTGGAAAATATGAAGGTCTCTCCAAACACCATTATATTAGGCGACTTCAACTACCCAAACATAGACTGGGAGCATTACTCTAGCTCCAACACCCTAGCCCAAAGGTTCCTAGAATTTATAAACTCAAATGCTATGGAACAACTTGTTACCACTCCCACAAGAGGGGAAAACATACTGGACCTGATCATCACCAACATGGGGACTCTATGCTCCAGACCAGAAGTGTATCCCTCACTGGTAAGATCAGACCACAAACTAATCTCACTGGATATTCACATCCCGACTCCACCCCCTGCCCTGAAAACCACAGTGAAAACTTCTAAAGCAAATTTCACACTCCTCAAGACCGAGGTGGAATCCTTCAAAGCTCCCGGCTCATGGAAAATACGCCCAGACCGCAGAATCCTTTATAAACGCATTCTATGAACACCTTCAGGAATGCATGGATCATGCAATCCCAAATAAAACCAAGACCCAATCCTCCAAAGGCAGACGTCCTGTCTGGTGGACCCCAGCCATAAACAAACTATGCAATAGAAGGAGGAAGCTACTACATGATAGAGCAAAATCCTAAAAAGGGAAGGCATCTCTGATCAGTATTAGCAAAAAACTACAGACCCTCATAAAATCGTCTAAGGCCAGCTTCGAGAGAAAAATTGCCCAGGACACTAAGGCTTTCTTTAGTTATGTTAGGAACCTGGGTGGGAATTCCCAGATATGCTCAGAATTAGTCCAAAATGACAAAAAATACACCGAACCCACAAACATTGCCAACATCCTAGCTGACAGGTTCAGCACAAACTTCTCCACCCCCTCCCCACCAAAACTGCAAATATTTATCCCAGCAGAGTGCTGCCTCCCTGACATCTCAAATGATCAGGTCATAGCTGCTCTCTCCAAAGCAAAAAACACAGCATCAATGGGACCAGACGGTGTCCCGGGCTGCATCCTACATAAACTCCATGAAGAGCTAAACCCAAACATAAAACTACTGTTCAGTCTTAGCCTTACTACAGGATATGTACCCAAAGAGTGGCGTACAGCAACAGTGGTCCCTCTCCACAAAGGTGGTGCCTCAACGGATCCTGGAAACTATCGCCCCATAAGCCTGACTAGCTTAGTCTGCAAAGCTATGGAAAGGATCATCATGGACCTCATAAATAAAGATATTGGGGACCTACAGACACTGGATCCTACCCAATTCGGCTTTGTTAAGAGCAGATCCTGCCTCTTAAACCTGGTTGATTTCTTTGAAACAGTCACCAAGGCCATTGACGAGGGGAAGGTGGTCCACACAGCCTACCTACCTGGACCTCGCAAAGCCTTCGATACAATACCCCACTCGGGCATTATAGATAAGCTCACCAGCTTAAATATAAACCCCTATGTCACTAGATGGGATGCAAACTGGCTCAAGGACAGAACCCACATGGTTAGAATTGCTGGAGCCATGTCAGACTCCAAACCATTTACAAGTGGCGTCCCACAAGGCTCAGTCCTGGGACCTCTCTTGTTCGGTATATATTTCTCGGAGGTGCAGGCCAACACGCAAGGACTGTGGCTGACTAAGTTCGCAGATGACTGCAAACTGGGCGCCATAATCGACTCTCCAGCTGACACAAGCATCCTCCAAAATGGCCTCATAGAAACAGACAACTGGTGCCAGAGCCATGGCCTCAAGCTAAATGCCAAAATGTGTATAGTCATCCCCTTTGGCAAAAACAAAGTGCCCACAAATTACCACATAGGTGGTAATCCATTAAGTACAGAAGAAATAATTAGGTACCTGGGGACCCAAGTTGATAGCAATCTCTCATGTAACAACCACGTGGCCAAAGTGGTTAGAAAAACATTTTATATAGCTCACCTAATCATGAAGGGATTCCCATCTAGATTAGGGGAGGTCATCATGCCTCTTTACTCATCCCTCATCAGGCCCATAATTGAGTACAATGCCCCTTTCAGGATGTACCTTACCACACACCTGCAGCAACTGGAAAGGCCCCAAAAGTACCTCACCAAGAGGATCATAGGGCTCAAACAGATGCCATATGCTGCCCGGTTAAAGAAACTCCAGCTCTACTCAGTGGCATACCGCCTGCTCAGAGGCGATCTGTGCCTGACGTATAAAGCCATGTCCAACCCGGAATTAATGGACATGCTGCACCTCAGAAAATCCAAATCCCATCGAGCTACGCGCTCGAGAGACTTGAACATCAGCACTGAAATAAATAGGACATGCTGGAGGGACAGATTCATATCCCAGAGGCTCCCTTCACTCTGGAATAAAATCCCAGTCCAGGTTAGGCAGAGTCCCTTATTGACTCTCTTCAAGAGGAATCTTGATGAGCAGATGGGAGATCATAGGATTACCCCGGGTATCACTTCTGTGTCACTGTTAGACAGAGGCACAGTATACTAACCTCGAAAAAGGGCATAGCAAAATTAATTTAAAATGGGTGGCGAAAGCCAAACACACTCTAGCTAGGCTTATAAATGCCCTAGGGCAGATAGCCTAGTATGAACCTATGAACCTATGAACCTATGGTACCACACAGGCAGATGTCCAGGGGTTCTCATGGGAGCATCCGTGGTCGTACTGCCCCTGTCAGACGTGCCCACAGAGGTCTTTCAACCTCAGCTATGTTCCGGGCTGTAATGCAGGCACAGTCACGTATGGAACGGTAAACCAGACAGGGTCTGAGGGAGCTGAGAGCACATCGTACTGCTATGAATGACACTATGCGTGACGTTGCGGCTGCCATCTGTAATTTCACCAAGGTCATTGACAGACATTGGGGGGACACATTAGATCTGTTCCAAAACTACATGTCCATGAGCCAGGGCAACGCAGGGCGGTTGAGGCGTCGACGTGAACGAATGCCAGCAACAGCAGCAGCTGGCAGTCATCGTGGGCGACAACAAACACGCGGCCGCTCACATAGTGCCAGTACCAGCCCCAGCAATGCTGGGTCTGTGCTGTCATCAGACCACCCTAGGAGACCACGTGCACATGGCTCTGGACAGTCCCAGAAGGGACATGTCTCCAGTCAACAACCACTTGCTTCTGATGACAGTACCCAGTCTGGCTTAGTACCTGATACTGTCCGTAGCACCCCTGCCAGGCACAGGTACCGTGTCCGTGGCCAGAGACAGTGATCTGTACAACCTGGCAGGTACAGCCTGTGGCTGTCCACAAACACCCGTATATGTCGGCCACAAGGTGGAACTGTGTGTATGCATACACACTATCATAATGCTAACACCTAGGGCTAACACATACATGCACACACTGCATCAACATTGCCCCATCTTCTACGGTTGTCCCTCACTAACACACACACACACACACACACACACATACATGTTGATTGGTTGTATCAGTGGCAGACTCAGGCATGCCAAGTACACATCCTGTGCATATGATGAAACTGTGCCACCACCTGCAATCTGTAACATCGATGCAGGACCAGTTAACATGGTGCTGATGCACAGGGTGACTAAATAGATGTGTAGTGATATTATCATGTTGTCAACTGTGCAGTGTAATGATATCATTGTGGGTATATCCCAGCATGCCTGATGCATTAACAGTATGATTGTCATTGTATTGTTTGGTACACCCCTATAAATTACCATAGTGTAACATCTGCACATCTTTGCATTCTGCTGGTAAGGCTGTAAACAGTAGGCCACCTACATAGGTAGCACAGGGGATAAGTAAATGGAAGTTATGATACTCAATGGTGGACATGTAAACCGCACGATGCATGCAGTACAACCTCTAATCTGCATGGAGAATGTTGATATCTGTGCAGTAATAGACAACAGGTTCAAGACTCCCAAGAGCACCCTAGCACGACTGGGTTACACCTCATACCATGCTTGACAGCCCCAAAACACACAACTAACTATGACAGGAGGTGAGTCTCATTAAATGTCAAGGATACTGTGGTGGCAGGACAGGTAGCATACAGCCTACTAAGTTGGGGAATGCTGATTGAGGGCTCAGTGTCTGTCATTATAAATGTGTATTAGTTCTGGTTTAAGCAGTTGGGCTTCAGGCCAGTTATTTCACATTCAAAGGTTCATGGTCTGCACACTTGTGGGAGGAGAGGCTGGACTCTGCCCGTCTGAGGTGGGAATTTCTGGCTAAAGGCTTATAGTGCCTGCATATTTGAATTGTTTCTTACTGAAATTGGTACACCTTGTTTGCTGTAGCATAGACTAGATCCATGGCTGCTGATTGTAGCTTTGTTTGTATGCTTGTTTGCTTGTTATTTCCCTGAAACACTAATCTCACCTGAAATGTAGCTTTACAGCACCTCTGAGAATCCCTAGTGACATATGCATTGCTTACTGTATGTATGTCCTTGTTTCACTTGACAGAAGGTTAGTGTTTGTCAGTTATGCAATTAAGTTACCTGTAACACATTGCATTTGAGATACCTGGCACTTGCTCACTAAAGCATTTATATATGCCAGCACTAACAAATTAAAACCACTACACCCTCACAAACTCACCTTACGTACCTTGTTCCCCATTGGCCCTTTTTGTTGTTAGTTATAAAGGAATTCCCAATACCAGCCTAGCATGTCCAAAGGTCAGTTGTCAATCTCCTCCACGGTCCAGCTGGTGAATCTGGGAATCTAGAGACAATGTTACAACTGCCACATTTACACAGTCAACCCTCTCCTCCTCCCAACAAATTCCACCACATGTGAGAGATGCAACCATATATCCAAACTGCAGGCTAAGCTCTCTCAACTCAGTACTGGCAAAACCTGTCAGGAGGAAAAGGAAACCACAGTCACTGCAATTTCAGTCTCACATAGACCTATCACGACAGCAATCCAAACAAATAAACACACACAACCATACTCGGAGTCTCTAAATAAAGGTCTGCCTATGCAGCAGACACCTCCAAAGCAGACACACAAGCAACCGCTACCCCAGAACAGAACACGTGCAACACATAGCTCACAAAGCCAGTGTGCCGAACAGTCACAGCATGTAAGGCTAAACAACACACCTGCTACAATTGTGATGGGTGCCTCTATCATCAGGTACACTTATGTCCCGCTCACCAAGTTGAACAAGGAAAAGGTCACGGTCAGATGCCTGTCGTGCGCTATGATCTGCCACATAACACAAGCACAGGTCACTCCAAGACATGTACAAATATGACTCAGTCAGTGTCCATGCCAGTGTGAATGACCTGAGACATACCTCCCTGGACTACATGATGAGAGACATAGAGGAGCTCTCTGAGCATGTGGCCCAGACTGGTATGACCCTGACCTTGATTAGCATCTTACCCTCACCAAGAATGATGCCACAATATGTAGACAAGATGATCAATTCAGACAATTGGCTTATGTTTCAGTGTCATTCAAAGGGGATCCAATGCCTGTCAGCCTGGGATGACATGCTCAACAAGCCACACTGCTATGCTAGGGACAGCTTGCACCTGTCACCCATGGGCTTTCGGATATTGGCAAAGGCTAGTGCCTTTTTTAGGCAAGGCTCAACAGACAAGACCACCTCCATAGGTATCACAAGGGATAGGAAACTAATAGTAATGCTACTCAATGCCAGCAGTGTAAACGTCAAGATGCATGCACTGGAAACTGTCCTTAGCATGGAGAACATCATTATCTGTGCAGTAACAGATTCCTGGTTCAAGGCCCCCAAAAGCACCCCAGCACTGACAGGTTATACCTCATACCATGCTTGTCAGCCACATAACTTGCACCAAAACAGAACAGGAGGGGGAGTATCAATATTCATCAAAGATACACACACCTCCAGGTTGGTGGCACAGCACGAAGCATCAGAGACTATCCATGTGCAACTAACAGTGGGTAAGACTGCCGTCCAGTTCATAGCCTGGCACACACCACACTCCCAAACCCAGGTAATACACTTGGCCTACTTAAGAAGACATGTATATCTGCAGGTGTCTCCAAACAACAATATATTGGGCAGCTTCATTTACCCACACATAGACTGTGAGCATTACTGTAGCTCCAACACCCTAGGTGTAAAGTTCCTAGAATCCATACACTCAATTGCTATGGAACTACTTGTTACAACTCCCACAAGTGGGGAATACATGCTGCACCTGTTCATCACCAACATGTGGACTATATGCTCCAGACCAGACGTGTATCCCTCGCTGGTAAGATGACACCATAGACTACTCTCACTGTATATTCACATACCAAATGCAGCCCCTGCATAGAAAACCACGGTCATAAAGTTGTGTAATGCAAATTACATATATTCAAATGAGGCAGGCTTCACACATGGGAACTATTTTAGGTCACAGGTACATATGTCTATGTGGCACACACATACCTCATGTGTGCATTGACATTACTGGTATGATCTATGTCATACAATATTAAGAGCAACACCCCACACACATTGACAAACTGTGTGACAAAAACACACATGACATTTGTAAGATTCAAACCCCTACCTAACAATGTTATGACACTTGAGAGAGACACATTAGCAGAGCGCACTATTTGCATTACTGAGAGGTTTCTCTTCTCCTGCTGTACTTATAGGGTGCTGACATCATCAGTGTTTAGAATGAGGAATGTGCATCATGCAGTGTGTTCTTGTAGTTGGCAAAAGAGACATTTCTTTCACACAGAATTGCACACACACAAACCCCCTTCACCCAAACACACACACTGAGCATTTGCAGGATTCAAACCCCTACCTCACTAGGTTATGACACTCGAGAGAGACGCATTAGCAGAGCACACTATTCGCTTTACTGGGAGGTTTCCCTTCTCCTGCTGTACTTATAGGGTGCTGACATCATCAGTGTTTAGAATGAGGAATGTGCATCATGCAGTGTGTTCTTGTAGTTGGCAAAAGGGACATTTCTTTCACACCGAATTGCACACACACTAACCCCCCTTACCCAAACACACACACACACTGAGCATTTGCAGGATTCAAACATGGACGTGACATTGCAAATTCAACCCCTGGGATCTCCACTGTGTCCCTGCTTGATGGAGGCACAGCACACTAGCCTTACATGGTGCCTTCTGTGACCTATTTTACAGAGGCACAGTAGCCTACTGTACTGGGGAGGCAGATGCCAAGCACACTCTGGCTAAGCTTGTATTCCCTAGGGCAAACAGCCTAGTATTGACCTCTACACCCATATGTTTAATTGTCAGCTGCACAATATTTGTTGCTGATGAACTGTTTGCAGGTCTTTATTGCCATAGCTTTCCCTCTTTCTATGTACAACTTGTGTATCTGTGGAAGATGTTTGAATATGTGTGGGATCCACTATTTAACTTATGTCTCTGTAGTTATTTAACTGTGTGCACTGGGCAGATTGCTGTCTTGTGGTTGGTTCCTGGTTTAACACATACAAATACCACATATGTGTGGACAACTGCTAAACTGAGACATGGTCTAAGTGTATGAGCATGCCCAGTTCAGGCATATTCCATGGCTTGTTGCCTGACATATGTCTCATTTATCAAAGTGTGTGAGCATGCCCAGTGTGTGCTTTCCATATGTTGAGATCTTCAGTCCATCACATTTGTGGGTGTGGGTGAACTTCCACAGTATTTCACATTTATAGTTGTGTGTTGGGAGTCATGTTGTGTACATACTGCCCAACTGCTTTGTGTCTGAACCCAACAGGGATTATACTGTGCCTGCAGGGTTTCCATGAGATAGTTTGCATACAGTTGTCAACATCCTTTCATAATGACCATACACTGTAATATTGTATAGTGTACTGGTTCAGTACTTTCACTGTGGTGGACAGTATCCTGGGTTTCAGTCCTATCACTGCTTTCAATATTCATAGTGAGCACACCAGACTGGTTAAGGGCCAGTTGTGCACATATGACCATGATGCATTTTGTTCGGATATGGACTACTTACACCAGGCTTGTCCATCATTGGTAGTGTATTCCACAACTTGGGTGGACATTGACAAACACTAGCGATGTGCCCTAGGCCATTTCTACTGCTAGTCAGAGAGTGTGTTTGTTCTTCAACACACATTGTAACTGGGATTTGACATCACATATTTCAAGGTTAGTATAATGTGCCTCTGTCTACCCGTGGCATAACAGTGATACCCAGGGTAAACCTACCATCTCCCATCCACTCATCATGATTCCTGTTGAGGAGAGTCAATGAGGGACTCTCTGGCTAACCTGTACTGGGAGTTTACTCAAGAGTGGAGTGAGCTTCTGGGTTATGGATCAATCACTACAGCATGTCCAATGTATGTCAGTGCTAGGGTTCAGGTCTCTCATGTGCATAGCTCACTGGCATTCAGATTGTACAAGGTGCAGCATGTTCATTGATTCCAGCTTGGACATGGCTTTATACATCAGGCACAGATTGCCTCTGGGCAAGCAGTATGGCACTTTGTGGAGCTGCGGTTTGTTTAATCAGGCAACACATGGCATCTGTTTGAGCTCTTTGATCCTTCTGGTGGGGTACTTTTGGGGACTTTCCAGTTGCTGGAGGTGTCTGCTGAGGTACATGCCACAGGGGACATTGTACTCAATTGTGAGGCTGATGAAGGATGACTGAAGAGGCACAGTGACCTCCCCTGATCTAGATCTGACTACCTTCATGATTAGGTGGGTATATGGTAGGTTTCTGTAACCACTACAGCCACATGGTTGTCAAATGCAATATATCTGTCGAATTGTGTCCCCAGGTCTATTATTACTTCTAAAGTACTTAATGGGTTAACACCTATGTGGTAATTGGTGGGCACGTACTGTTTATCCACAGGGGATGACTATACACTTTTCTGCAATTAGCTTGATGACATGGCTCTGGCACCAGTTGTCTGTTTCTATGTGGCCCTTTTGTAGGATGCTTGTGTCAGCTGGAGGGTCAGATAAGGTGCCCAGTTTGTAGTCCTATGCAAACTTGTTCAGACACAGTCCTTCCATGTTAGCCTGTACCTATGGGAAATATACACCATGCAAGGGAGGTCCCAGGACTGAGCCTTGTGGGATGCCAGTTGTAGCTGGTTTGTAGTCTGACATGGCTGCAGCATGTCTGACCATGTCAGTTCTGTCCTTGGGCTGGTTTGCAACCCATCTACTGACATAGGAGTTTATATTTAAGCTGGTGAGCTTATCTATAATGAACACGTGGGGTATTGTATGGAAGGCGTTTGCAAGGTCCAGATATGCTGTGTGGACCACATTCCCCTCATAAATGGCCTTGATGACTGTTTCAAATGAGTCAGACATGTTTAAGGGGCAGGATCTGCCCTTAAGAAAGCCATGCTGGGTAGGCTCCAGTGTCTGTAGATCCCCAATATCTTTATTTCTGAGGTCCATGATGATCCTTTCCATAGCTTTGCAGACCAAGCTTGTCAGGATTCTAGGGTGATAGTTTGCAGTATCCATTGAGGCACCACCTTTGTGGAGAGGGACCACTGTTGCTGTACACTGCTCTTTGGGTACATATCCTGTGGTAAGGCTGAAATTGAGCAGTAGTGTTATTTGGCATTCCATTCTTCTTGGAGTTCATGTTGGACACGGCCCAGGACACCATATCGTACCATTGATGCTGTGTGTCTTGCTTTGAAGATGCTGCCTGTTACCTCAGCATCTGCAATGTCAGGGGGCCAGCACTCTGCTGGGATAGATATTTGTCATTTTGGGGGGGGGGGTTTGGACTGAACCTGTCAGGTTGGAAGTTGGCAATGTGTGTGGGTTTGGTGTATTGTTTGTAATATTTGGTAATTCAGAGCATATCTGTGAATTCCCAACAAGGTTCCTACCATCAGTTAAGACAGCCTTGTGATTATCCTTAGTGTCCTGTACAATTTGTATCTCCATAGGTTCATAGGTTCATACTGGGCTATCTGCCCTAGGGCATTTATCAGCCTAGCCAGAGTGTGTGTGGCTTTCGCCACCCCTTGCTTTGTGAATATTACGGCCATTTAGGGTTTACTTTACTGTGCCTCTGTCTAGATGTGACACACTGAAGACCCCCAGTGTAAATCTACGATCTCCCATCCACTTGGCAAGATTCCTGTTGAAGAGAGTCAGTGAGGGGCTCTGCCTAACATGGAGTGGGTTCTGTTCCAGAGTGTAGGAAGCCTCTGGGTTAAGAATCTGTCCCTCCAGCACATCCGATTTATGTATGTGTTGAGGTTGATATCTGTGGCTCTCACGGCTCTAATGGCTTTGGATTTTCTGAGGTGGAGCATGTCCATCAATTCTGTATTGGACATGACCTTGTACATCGGGCATACATCGCCTCTGAGTATGCAGTATGTGACTGCATACAGCTGGGGTGTTGTCAGCCAGGCAGCATATGACAAATGTTTGACAATCTTTATCCTCTTGGTCAGGTACTTTTGAGGTCTTTCTAACTGCTGCAGGTGTCGGGTACGGTACATCCCAAATGGGGCATTGTACTCACTTATGGGCCTGTTAAGAGAAGAGTATAGGGGCACAATGACCTCTCTTGATGTAGATGTGAATCCTTTCATGATAAGGTGGCCAATATAGGTGGTCTTCCTAGCCATGTTGGCAAAGTGAGTGTTGCATGTGGGGTTACTGTCCACTTGTGTCCCTTGGTTCCTAATTACTTCTTCCATACATAATGGATTACCACATATGTGGTGATTTGTGAGTACCTTGTTTGGTATTTGGGGAGACATTCATACTCTCCAGTGTCTTCTGGGAGGCTGAGTGGTGTTCCTGGGTCTGTGAGGGTGGTATGTAGCATGCTAGAAACTGTACAGTGGTTTGGCCTACAGTTAGTTGCACATGGATGGTCTTTGATGCTTTGTGCATTGTCAGTAACCTGGACGTGTGGGTATCTTTGCTGAATATGGATACTCCCCCTCCTTTTGTGGTTTGGTCCAGGTTTTGGGGCCAAAAAGCATGATTTGAGGTATAACCTAGTAGTGCTGGGGTACTCTCAGGATCCTTGATGCAGGTTTCCATCACTGCACAGACATCGATGTTCTCCATACTGGGGAGGACCTCGAGAGCGTGCATCTTGTGGTTTAGGCATCTGGCATTGAGCAGCATTACCCTCGTGTTTTTTCCACTTATGTTTTCTGGGAAGGTGGGTTTGTCTTTTCAGCCTTGCCTACAAAAGGCACTATGGAGGTGGCAAGAGCCTTAGCCAATATCCGGACACACAGGGGTGACAGGTGCAAGCCATCCCTGGCAAAGCAGCGTGGATTGTCAAGCATGACATCCCAAGCAGACACACATTGTATCCCCTTGGAATGACACCAGTAATTGATCCAATTGTTAAAGCTGATCATTCTGTGTTTGTACTGTGGTATCATTCTTGGTGGGGGTAGGATGCTGATCAGGGTCAGAGTCATACCGGCCTGGCCTACATAATCGGAGAGCTCCTCTATGTCTCTTTACATGTAGTCCAGGGAGATACATCTCAGATCGTTCACACCAGCATGGACAATGACTGAGTCATATCTGTGCTTGCTTTGGAGTGACCTGCATGATTGTGTTATGTGGCAGATTGTAGCAGCCTACAGGCAGCTTACTGTACCCTTTTCCTTGTTCAGTCTGGTGAGCGGGACATCAGTGTGTCTGCCTATGGAGTCACCTATTACAAGTGTATCAGGCATGTTGTTTTTCCTTACAGGCTGTGTCTGTTTGGCACACTGACTTTGTGTACTATGTGTTGCATGTGCTATGTTTGGGGGTAGTGGTTGCTTGGGTGTCTGCTTTGGAGGCCTCTGTTGATTTGGTGGTTTTTAATTATAGCCTCCAGGAATGTTTTTGTGTGTTTATGTATTTGGTTTGCAGTTGTGATAGGTCTATGTGAGTGGGTTTGTGGTGTGTGTGGTTACCTTCTCCTCCTGACTAGTTTAGACATTACTGAGTTGAGTGAGCTCAGCCTCCAGTTTGGAGACGTGCTTGCATCTGTCACATATATTTGAATGTCTTGGAGGGTGGAGGGGGTTGTCTGTGCACATGGGGCAGGTGTAACATTGGCCAAGATTCACAGATTCAACTTGTTGTAGCTGGCTTTAGGGGATTTTATGACTGGCCATATTTTATTGCCATAATACTGATCAGAGATTACTTCCCTTATTGGGTTTGCTCTATCATGTGGTGACTTCCTCATTCTCTTGCATGGTTTGCTAATGGCTGTGGTCCACCATGCAAGATACCTGTGTGCATGGTATTGGGCCTTGGTTTTATTTGGGATTGCATAATCCATGCATTCCTGACTGTGTTCATAGAATGCATTTATAAAAGGGTTCTGAGGTGTGGCCCATATTTTCCACAGGCACAGGGCCTTTAATGGATTAC
The DNA here is from genome assembly GCF_019279795.1 of Protopterus annectens. Classification (NCBI taxonomy): domain Eukaryota; kingdom Metazoa; phylum Chordata; order Ceratodontiformes; family Protopteridae; genus Protopterus; species Protopterus annectens. Next base: position 1,678,113,557 of record NC_056743.1, read on the forward strand.
ACATCAGTTTGGAGGAGTGCAACATGTCCTTTACACATGTTTTTCACTGTGGTTTTCTGGACAGGGACTGTGGTCCGACTGTGAATATCCAGTGTGATTACTCTATGGTCTGATCTTACCATTGAGGAATACACTTCTCATCTGGCCATAAGAGTACCCATGTTGCTGATTATCACATCCAGTATGCTTACCCCTCTTGTGGGAGTGGTACATTGTTCCTGTGCATGTTGGTTTATGGATTCTAGGAACCTTTGGCCTAGGGTGTTGCTGCTGGGATAATGCTCCCAGTCTATGTTTGAGTATTTTCAGTCACCCAATATAATGTTGTTTGGAGAGCTTGATATTTCCATGTGTTCCAACGTAGGCCAAGTGCAGTTCCTGGCATTAGGAGGGTAGTCTGTAGCAGGCTACAAACTGGCAGGCAGTCTTAGCCACTGTTACTTGAGCATGGATAATCCATGCTGCTTCTTGTTGTGGTACCAACATGGGGGTGTGGTTATCCTTGACAATTATTGCTGCTATTGCTGCTCACCCTCCTTTTGTAGTTTGTTCCATGTTTTGGGGCTGTAAAGCACGGTATGAGGTGTAACCTGGTAGTGTTAGGGTGCTCTTGTGAGCCTTAACCCAGTTTTCTGTTACAGGACAGATATCAACATTCTCCATGTTGAGGGGAGTTTAGACTGCATGCATCTTTCAGTTTGGACATCTGGCATTGGGTAGCATTACATCTAGGTTCTTATCCCTTGTGATACCTATGGTGGTGGAGCATCATGCCTTGCTCAGCATGTCATCCCAGGCTGGCATGCATTGGATCCCCTTTGACTAATGGCAATACTTAAGCCAATTATTGTAAGTGATCATCTCGTCTTCATATTGTGACATCATGCTTGGTGAGGGTAGGATGTTAGTCAGGGTCATCATGTTTGCATATACTACATGGTGTTGCATTGCTTAACACATGGTAATCATGCTTCAGGTGGTACTGCAGGGCTGTCTATGTTGGATGCACATACTACACTCCCTGTACATGTTTGATAGCAGGTTGTGTCAACTTAGGCATCCCTTTTACTATATGTGTGAGTCAGAGAGAGGTATAATTTCCTGGGTTCCTACTGAGCCAGTGTATGTGCTATGCGTTGCCGCTTTGACAAGGCCAAGGCATACTGGGCATGCCTCCTTCTGCCTACTGGGGCAGGCTCAGGTTGTTCCTCCTCTGAGTCACGCTCTGCCTGTGATTGGCTTGGAAATGGTGGGGGGCTGTTTGGCCCAACCCTATGCTGGTCCTGCTGCAGCTGTTTTCACAGAATCATATTATGTAGCATAGCACATACCATGACAATTTGGGTACATGTAGTTGGTGAGTACTGCAAGGCTCCACCAGATGTGTCCAGGCACCGGAACCATGACTTGAGCAGCCCAAACACACGCTCAATTACATTTCGTGTTTGTGCGTGTGCCTCATTATGGCGTTCTTGTTCAGGTGTGTGTGTGTTTCTGATGGGTGTCATCAGCCATGGCTCCAGTGCATAGCCAGCATCCCCCACTAAGTGACCATGTGGGATGTCCCATTGGCAAATGTCTGGAACAGCTGCGTCAGATGCCAGATATGTGAATCGTGGTAGCTTCCATCGCAGCCAGCACACACATTCATTATTATGCCCTGGGCATCACACACAGCCTGGCAGTTGATGGAGGAGAAGCCCTTGCGGTTAATGTAGGCCCTACCCCGCTCACTGGCTGGTGCTTTGATGCGTATATGCTTGCAGTCTATTGCACCCACTACCTCAGGGTATTCCGCTATTTGCTGGAAGAGACGCATATTGCCGGCCAATACCTCACGGGAATTGGGGAAATATACATGCTCACCGACATGTGCTGACATGGCATCCAGGAACTGGTGTAGTACCCTGGATGCTGATGCCTGTGATATCCCCATCATATCACCAGTTGGTCTCTGGAAGGTACCTGTTGCTAGTATTCTTAGGCCAACACATACCTTGGTTTCCACTGGGATGGGTTCCCCTCTGCTGGTTCTGTGTGTGAGGCGTGGCCTGCACAGCTCAATAATTTGCTGCAGGAGGTCTCTGTCCACTATATAGCGCTCCACTATCTCCAGCTCATGTAACCCCTGGTAGGTGACCCTGGGCCTGTACACTCTTCTCCGTCTCCTCACTGTGGGTTGTCTGGCAGCATTTGCATAGTCACCACCCTCAGCAAGTTGCATATGTCTCCTTATAACAGCTATGGCAGCCCCTAGCATTTTTTGTCTGAGTGAAGCTTTTTCAGTATACACTTCTAGTAGCTTACTCCTCTGTTGCAGTGTCTCTTGAGAGAAACATTCTGCAATGTTGTTTGCAGTGTTTTAAGTGCTGTGCTGGGCTACTGTTCTGCCTGTGTAATTGCCTGCTTCTGATTGTTTTCACCTGCTAGCTCTGCCAGTAATTTCTGCTAGCTTCCTACTAATTCCCATGCTTCCTTTTTCCCTTATGTTTCCTCAGGGGGGTGCAATGTGCATACCAGCATAAACACGCTCAAAGTGACTAACACACGCGCACACATGCTTAGACGGACTAGAATTCGCTTATTCGGGTTAAAATGCATGCACACCAGCGCAAACAAGCTTACAGATTTTTAAACAGGCTCCTACATGCTTATTCTGCCTTAAACACGCACACTTATGCTTACACGCGCACACTCTGTCTTACTCGTGCCTGCCAGCGCGCACACGCGCACATGCACGCCCAGCAAGAAACTTTGGTGTTATCCATCGTGTACACCTTCCATTTCTTGGCTTTCCCATGCCTACTTGTTGACACTCCACTTTCCATGATGTGTGACTGACAGCTTTCACATGCCACTGTGCTCCAATGAGCTGCATTCCTTTCTTACATTCCCCCCTGTGATGTCACCTATCTCCTACTCTGTTACTCCCCCTTATCCTACTCCTACACTGCACGGATTGTGCTCATTTTCTATGTAACAGTGCAATTCACTATCGTACCACTCATTTATATAGGATTGCCTACTAATGCTTAGTTACATGTCTTACTCTCCGCTTCCCCCCTTAGCAACCCCTACTCAGCGGCCATGTTGTTTTACCCTGCTATTCCCTTCCATTGTATACTCATGCTTTGCATTAACCCACATTTGTGGTTTTAATATTTTTATTTTTTGTTTTTTTATAGTGCAGCTTGTTTGTGCGATGCTGCGCTACGTTTAAACATCGGCGATCGCCAAAAAAAAAAAAAATTTATTTCATGTTTGCATCAGGGTACGTTGCCAGTGGCCACATATTTTTCCATTGGCATGCTGCCTGCAACATTTGCAACCTTTATTTGGAGCTGACATGGCTCCATTGTATTATTTGCAGAACGGTACTCAGTTATCACCTGAGTACATTTCTGCAGATAACACGGCTCTTACACGGGCAGGTTTCTGCTTCCTGGATCTCAAATTAACCTCATTTGCATGCCTTTCGGCTGCAAGTGAGGTAATTAGCATATCCACGCCCTGCCCGTGTAAGAGCCATTTTAGGTGCTCTCTTACACGCACAATCTGGCTGTTCCTGGATCGCGATGGCTGCATGGAGTCTTACACTACTCTTAGACTCCGTGCAAGTCATCGTGAATCCTGCCCATAGTGATTGCCACTTATAGTCATTAGGCATGTCTCAGCAGAGCTGCACACCGTGCTGCACCTTGCAAACTGGAATAAAAACTAATGGAAAAAATGGGAGTGTACCTTGGACTCTGATGCAATTGTACACCACTAGACAGCCAAAGACATGACAATGGATGTAGATGAGGCCTGTGATAGCAGGTAAATGTGCCCTTTTATTAGCAACATGTAGAAACACACCTGCTAAGGCATCAATGGCACATTACATGTTCAACTGGGACTCTGGTGCAGAAATACAACCATATAAAGCCATGCACATACTGATAGATGCAGACAATGTGTGTCACAGTCTGTATGTCTGCACATATACCTTGTAAATACACCTGCTATGCGATTGACTCAGTAGTGCAGTCAGTTAAGTGCCTTGAATACAGTACATTTTGCCACACACAGTCCTGGGTTCATATCCAGTCTTGAGCTGCTGTTCAATTGCATTATTGTGAAGACAGCAAGTAATGACTAACTCATGCAATCTGTATCTGCATAAGTTAGTGTTAATTAATTAACTGCTATCCCATTTTGCAAGTCAAAGGCCTGCAGGTAGGGAGACACGGCACATATCCATATAGCATAACTATATGTCACCTACTACTCTGTCATTGGCTCTGTTGCATAACAGATGTACCTTAATCACATGCCTTGATTGGACTGTAAAGGGTACCCTTACCCAGGATCTGCCATAACAACAGGGCTGCCACAGCTGCCACATTTACATGTACAGCTTGTTGTCCTCCAGAGTGTTCAGACTCCCTCTATGTGTTCTAGGCTGCAGCATCAGCTACAGCCTGTAGCACACACCGCTGTATGTAAAGGTAGCTACTACAAACCTACCATACTACTCAACACCCTAGAATAAGCAATCCAGACACAGCCATACTTAATGGGAGGAGAAAGGCCCAGAGATAGGGACATGTTTTACAGTTTGCTCTTACAAAGATACTAAGCTGATCGAATAACAGGTATTGCATTAACATGCATATTCTGATGGGTATGAAGCCTGACATTCAAATATGCGTCTCTCATTACTGACTTCAACCCCCAATGATTTGCCAATGGTTTGCCAGATGACCACAATGCCATTGGGCACTGACCACACATATGAGGTGAAACCATGGACATACTGCATAAATCTCTACAGCTGACAGTTATGATATATACCCTCTGTGATGCTGTAGTCTTCACGCTTCAGTAATGTCCATGCAAAAAGCTAACATAGGTGCCCAGGTCTACATGAAGGCCTTATATATTTCACTGTGGTAGCATGTCATTGGCTAATGATAGTGCAATTCAGCTGTTTTGGCTGCAATTAGCATATCTGAGCCACAGAATAATGCAGAGGCAAATACCTGCTAATGAGCAGTACCTTAAAAAGGTAAGAAGCTGGTTATGGAGAAAAAAGTCTGTATGAGATTTACCTCACACAGAGAACGTCTTTACAAAACATTACAGGAAACAAAGTTCTAAAAAAGGAGTTCTGCACTCCACCAGATATGTAATTGATTTCTCCATTTAACAGGAAGCAGATGGGAGGATGGAGGTATGAGGAAAAGGGTTATAGAAGTAAGCCAGACTTAGATCTATGATAATGACATGCCATTGATACGCTGCTGCCCTACACCAACAGGCAAGCCTCTCAACTGTTCCTGATTTTCCCTCAAACATAGCTCTGTCCCTCTTCATCCCTCCTGCAATGGATAACTTTTGTAGGAAAGTGAATTACCCATAATACTTGCTGACAATAAGTAAGGGTGTATACTTCTGTAACATTAAACATTGTACAGTAATTCACCTCCTCTCATTCTGTAAATGTGTCACATAAATAGTTCGAACATTTTAAAAGTGTCCCTGATTGTCCCTGATGTACTCTGGCTAAGTCCCTGATTCTGTTGACATTTGTCCCTGTTTGGTTGACAGCTATGCCTAACATACCTGTCAACCTCTCACAGCAACATATCTGGACAAAGCCATAATGAATGGAGGGACAAAGGCCCAAAATTAGGGACACTTGTTAAACAGTGCTCTTAAAAAATGAGAAAGTTAATAGAATAACAGGTATTACAGTAGCATGACTGTGTTCTGAAGGGTACGGCATCTGAAACTCAGATGTCTTTCTTTATTTTCTGACATCAACCCTCAATGAATTGACAATGATTTCCCAGAAATCCATATTTTTCTGTGACAATGACCAAAAATATTAGGCAAAGATCTTGACATTCTGCAAACATCTGCACAGTTGAGAGGTAGGATGCCTACAGGGAGCCTATACCACAGCAGGTTTGAATTGTTTTCTGTTATTGCAGCACACTGGTATGGTTAGACAGTCTTCATATAGTGTTTGTAATAGCGCATTGCTATTTGTCTGGCAGTGGCTGTATGACATATTAGTAGGAGTTGGCCATAGGGAACACACCACAGTAGATTGCAGTGCTGGGTGTAGGAACATACAACAGAATCTGTCATGGCACAGAGGGACATACTCCAATATTGCTACTATCTCAGTGGTATCCATACAAGTAGTGTGTTGCCAGACTGTGGGATATGATGTGTGAGGGAGCAGTGTATAGTGCAGGCCATTATGGGTGTCCTGAATCTGTACATAGTGGACATCCACGTGTCTGGTCCTGTAATGTGTTCTCCAGTTGTTGTCTTTCAGAAACCATGTACCGCAGAAGACATGCCTCTTCTCAGATGCAGAGAATGAAATAATAGTGGATGGATTAAGGCAGCATCATCAAATCTTGTTGCCCAGGGTGAGGCATAATCGGGAACAGCGGGCAGCATTGTGAGCAGACCTTGTGTGGGATGTCAGTGGGATCGATTAACAGGACAGGACCTATAAGCAGGTTCAACACCGAGCCACAGACATGGTGAATGCTGCACGACGAAGGGCAGCTGATGTTGCCAGGGATTGTGCTGTCACCGGTGGAGGGCCTGCAGCAGAACAACCACTCTCAGCTACAGATGAATTCCTGGTGAACCTAGGAACACACAACAGCTCCCAGGCATCCATCACACCATACATCATGGAGGTGGCTGCCACAGTGTCCACAGAAGAGGAGAGTCCAGTAAGTTTACTGTGTTCACCGGTGTAATACTGTATCAGTCATTGTGGCAGGCTGTATATACCTGTACATGGGTGTCAAGGGTATCTGCATTGGTGGGGGGGGGTTGGGGCTTAAGCACAGTTGTGCACACATACTCAGAATGTCAGTAAAACAGTCAGTAACACAGTAGCTACTGTACAAGTGGATATATGCATATATTACCTTGTAGTGCTGCAATATTTGGTGGTGTTGACAATACCTCTCCCTCATCTTTTCGTAGGTCTGTCAGGTATTGCCCAAGCACATGGTCTTGTACCTGGTAAGCATGATACTGTTGTTTTATAGATCATATATACCCTATGAAATTAAGGGCTGCCATATTGTCCTATGTACAAATGTTGTGTTAAGCCAGAGTAGAATATTTGTATGCTCCATTCTGGAACAGTTAACTACATTTCATAGACTGGGTAATCACAGGTGTGTATCTGAATGAACATTATCACATTTGCACTTATAGTTATGAGTGACTACACAACCTGGTATACATGAGGCAATTACTCCAAGATGCTTGTTCAAACACAAAATGGAGATAGTACATACTTGAGGCAGTGACACTACTACTGACATATTCTCAAGATTACTGGGTTTTATGTGTATTTCTATCAAGTATAGTGTCATACTGCATATCTTACAGGTATATTGTACTGGCAACTTTAACTGGATGTAGCTTAAGTGCATATTATAAAGGACTTGCCTTGTATGTGTATGTTGTTGTTGTGAGGTTGTCTGTTGTGCATGGGAGTGGAGATGAGAAGATGTGAGACTGTAAATATAGTTGTGTATACTCATCTTTACGAGTCTGAGTCTGTGTGGATTATCATACATAATAGTACAAGTAATAATTTATTGCTTTTGTCTTGGTTTTCACAGGTGACCAGAAGGGTTGGGGTCTGTCCCCCTCACAACCTGATGTCAGTATCTCATCGGACTCTGATGATGATGGTGGCCATAGTGAGGCACAGGTGGGGTTGTCAGGGGATGAATCTGTCCAAGAAGTTGACATCTCTCATCTGCCCCTACTGTCTCTGCACATAGTCAGCATGCCCACACATACCCAGTCCACAGAGGACACAGATATTGGACAGTCAGAGGGTGAAGACTTTGATAGGGAAGTGTGGCAACTATGGCTTCAGTGAGTGTAAACACTAACCATAACCAGAGAGCTTGCGAGGTTCCCACACAGATGGTTTGACAGCAGTGCTTGTAGGAGGCCTGCTGTCCATCCACCACATGTTGCTGGTGTCGCATCACGCATAACTCTTTGTATGTTTTGGGCTGTCATGGAGGCACGGACATGCTCTTAATGGAACAACAGACATATGCTTAGGGTTATGTAGGCAGCACATTCTGACATCCATGACTGTGTCCACCACATTGGGGATACCCTGGATAGGTTCACTGATGCAGTGGACAGATGGTGGTCTGAGACACTGTCTGTCTTGGGCCACGCATTGTCTGTGCTGGAACATCTGGTTGGAGTTGGGGGTCAGCCCCGTGGATGTAGGTCAGTAGCATCATCTGCTGAGAGTCCACGTGGCCATACACAGTCACGCTCCCATAGTGGCAGTTCCTCCAGCACTACAGAGGAGAAGTATGTTGGCCAAACTACAATGTGGCAGGCCATGGGCACATGGTCCTGGGTGGTCCCACTGGGGACACAGTCCCAGCAAGCTGCAGACACCATCAGGTACTAGCAGTGCATCTGACCTTGGGTATGGTGGTGCCAGTGCTACTCCTGGCAGAGCCAGTTCCCATTTTCATGGCCGGAGATGGTGAACTGTCCACTTTGCCATGTGCAGTCCACAGCTGTCCGGCATACACATGTGTAGGACTAGCAGTGGGCTTGACTGTGTACACACACACACACACACACACACACACACACACACACACACACACACACACACACACACACACACACACACACACACACACACACACACACACACACACACACACACACACACACAAACATCACTGTCACATGTAGGTCACCTACAGACAGACACGGAACCTCTCCATGGTCCATCTAATGTGCACCCCTTCATGACTCACACACATGCTATCAACTGTTTGGCATAGTCAAGGCTTCCAGCACCCCCACACCACACTCAGTGTATGTGGTAATACCTGTACCACATCCCTGTCATCCTTGCAATCAATGCAGGGAAATAAAGCTATGTGTCTAATGCATAGGGTGACTATATTTCTTGAAATGTAATTGTGTATTGCAATATTGTTTTGCCATGCCAATTGTTGTGGTCCACATCAGATACTGTACTCTGGCATGTGTCATGACTACATACCAAACTTTGTCTACCTTATGTTGGATGATGTTGTACTAGCAGTAGTGTTACAGAATGAGAGGTGTGTCACTGAACTGTATATGTTTCTGCTCCAGGAGTCAGAGAGGATAAACTATGGAAACATGGTGGCAGTACAGTGGCACAGGATGGCATGTCAGCACAGCAGAAATATGACATCAGCAAGGTACAGCAGTATACGTGCATGGCTCCCTAGGTGCATATGTGTATAACAGCCTAACAGGGACAACGGGGGCAGTCAGCATAATCATGCATTCATACTTTGTGATAAGGTCTGCTACCCTTGATATGTATCATCTAGGTTTTCTGCACCTATAAATCTACAAGGTGTGGTGATGGAGTTGACACATCTACAAATAACCTGTGTCCGGTTCAGACAGGTGATGGACATCAGTTATGACTGTTACATTCTGCATCCTATTGTGTAACCTGAACATGATGTGTGTGACAGCAGATGCATGCTTTACATGCATGGGAAGGCTGTGTCTTGCAGGGTGTAGTGACTGTGTCACATAGCAGTCTCCCCAGTATATATTATGTCTACCAAGTATATATTGTAGGTTTGTAGCACACATGGGACATGTTTTACTCCCGTCATGGCAATGTAGGGGTACACAGTGAGATCTGACACCTGCCTGTATGGGGGCATACACATCCCCATCATAGCAGTTAGTGGATGGACTACATTTGTATGGTCATGACATAGACACCATAGCACATGATATCTACATTGTATATTGACGTACCATGACACCTGTGTGACTGCTACAGTTGTACAGTATGCCTGTGTGGTGACATGGCAAGGGTGCCATTGCACTCAATGATGGTGTGCTGGCCACCAAATTCAGTACAGCGGTGACATCCTGATATGTACATTCATCCAGAACCTGTCGGTATTGGTGACACAACAGGGAATGTATCCCTACATCCCCATAAACAGTGACCGTCAAAGTGTACAGCACTGTGCATCCATAGCTTCATGTGTCATGGCTCCAGTGTGTGTGGTGTGCAGACACTACATGATTGTGCTGGGGTGGATAATATCCCACAGGATAATATTGTGGAGTAGTTATCATAAAGTCTGTGTCAGTGGTGCAGACAACACTTGACTATGGTTTAGGCCATTCTGGATAACTGTTGGGTCTGTATGGGTGTCAGTGACAGCTAGTAATATGCAGCCACCTGCTAATGTACCAGTTAGAGGTCACTGACAGTGGCTGTGACTGCAGAGAGTGTATACCTAAAAGGGGTACAGCATTAATGGTGGATGGCAAACTCCACTGGTGAGTGGCAGTGCAGCATAAGTCTCCTGATGGTATGTTCCCAGGGCATGACTCTCAGACACCTGCATATACACCAGCTGACATACCAGTCTGTACATAGCATACACAGTTGGCAGCATGCCCTGCTGCCCTAATATTCCCATAAGCCTTATCATGGCAGTCAGCAGGGACATGGGTGAGGGTACCTCAAAGTGTACAACACCCAGACTGAACCAGGCTGTCTCACTATACTGCTCATTCAGGCAACATGTACAAATCACCCACTTAGGCATCCATGATACTGTCAATGTAAGGGTCACAACTTGGCCCATTCATGGCACACATATGCAACATAGGGACATCTGACTCCAATAGCTGTTCTGTAAGCAGCAGTGCTCAACAGGGTAAAGTCCCGGGTAGTCTACTGCTTGGACTGCATGTCACCACAGTACACATGGGTACTTACTGCCTGTGACTAATAATGTTGGTTGCTGCCTGCTACTTATGAGCACTCATACAGTCACTGTGTTATGTTGGCCTCTTGAATGACAGTATTTCAAATACATGCCTGCTGACATAGTAATGGCCATAAACCCCAATCACATATATATGTAATATCCTTTCCATCGGGAAGACCTATGTCCCCGTTTAGTAGAACAGCAGTCCCTACAAGTGATGTACATACTCAGGGGTGACAGGTAGTCACAAAGACCCAGCCACACAGGTGTACAACTCATGTGCCACACATCAACATGTCTGTACAATGGTATGGCAGGAATCATATGGCATAGCTACGGCCACAGTCAATGGTAGGTGACATACCCATACCCTCCACATACTCTTCCCTCAGCATGCAACTATCTGACTACAACAGCCATGTGTTGACATACCTTTCCAAACTGTAGTGTCACTTGCAGATGACAGTATGGCCCCCTCACATAGTCACATCACATGTTCAGTGTGTGCTCACTGCTATTCATTTGCAATGTGTGTCAGTACTGCCTTTGCCATTTAGAGTACTCATAGGTGATCTGTACTGTGCATACAGGACAAGGTGTGACCCTGCTTGATTGCATTTGCTGCCTATCTCTAGGAAGCATAGTAGATGTATTAGTCACTCTAAGGACATTAACCCACTATGTGGCATTAGTAGTACATGCTTGTTGGAGACATTTGTGTAGCAGATATAACGTACCCTTGACACAGACACCCTTACAGATAGGGTACAATGAGCACCTCAGTGCACTTCCACACATGCCATCTGTATGACTGGCTGGGAGAATGCCATCTCAACATTGCAGGTGTGGCTGCATCTCTCATGGACGTTGGCAATATGTGCTCTTCCTGTGATGAGGGGTAGTGATGTCTACAATTGTGATGGCTGTATTGCCATCATGCTACAGACATGCACATCTCCTGTTTTTCTGTGACATGATGTACAATGCTGTCACAGCCTGACATGCACACATGGTCACATTCAGGCCAGCAGCACTTTCACTCACTGCATAAAGGACATGCCACGGCGCATACATAGTGCATGTTGGCTGCATGTACAGTGGAAAACTTTCCTATGTAATGGTACATGCTACAGTGGACAATGCCGGATGCACACACCACACCTCATATCTGCTAGTACTATCTGTGTAGGACACATACAGTAATGTTGTTGATATCAGCAGGCCGTGTTGTGGTCATTCATTTGGGAGGCCACATCACCTTCAACCAGTAAAATAATGCAAAACCCTACCAATGTGTAAGATACAAAGTTATCATATGTATGTGATAAGGATATAAAAACGCATCAAGTTGGCTGCTGTGAGATTCGAACTTCTACTTATCTACTGTTACACACTATATCCTGCAGTACTTATTGCATGTGCCATGGAGTTTATCTGATGTTAGACTGTCAGCCAGCACTCTTAAGGTGAATGACATCAGCAGACCTTGTAGAGGAGGACAATGTAGAGGCCAGCAGCTAGTTACTGGGCCAAAAAGTGAATAACCATTGCACAAGTATAGCTCATAAGGGCATGTCCATAGTGCTGCAGAGGTATATATTTACACTCACGCAAAGACACACACACACACACACACACACACACACACACACACACACACACACACACACACACACAAAGTTGGCTGATGTGAGATTAGAATCCCTATCTGTCTATTGTTGCACACTCTAGCTCATAGTATTTATTGCATACATCACAGAGTTTATTTGAAGTTAGACTGTCAGCCAACAGTCCTAAGGTGGATAAATCAGCAGGACTTGTAGAGGAGGACAATTCAGAGGCCAGCAGTTAGTTACAGGGTCAAAAAGTGCACAGCCATTGCATGGATATAGCCCATAAGGGCATGCCCATAATGTTGTAAGGGGGTATATTAACACACATAGAATTAGCTGATGTGAGATTAGAACCCCTACCTATCTACTATTATACACTACAGCTCACTGCATTTATCGCATGTGTCATGGAGTTTATCTGATATTAGATTGTTAGCCAGCGCTTTTAAGGTGGATGACATCATCAGGACTTGTAGAGGAGGGCAATTTAGAGGCCAGCAGCTAGTTACATGACCAAAAAGTGCATAACCATTGCATGGATATAGCTCATAAGGGCATGCCCATATTGCTGTAAGGTGGTATATTAACACACACAGAGTTAGCTGATGTGAGATAAGAACCCCTACACATCTACTATTACACACTACAGCTCACTGCACTTATCTCATGTATAATGGAGTTTATCTGATATTTGATTGTTATCCAGCACTCTTAAGGTGGATGACATCAGAAGAACTTGTAGAGGAGGGCAATTTAGAGGCTAGCAGCTAGTTACAGGGTCAAAAATTGCATAACTATTGCCCAGGGTTAGCCCATAAGGGCATGTCTGTAGTGCTGTAAGGGTTTATATTTACACACACACACACACACACACACACACACACACACACACACACACACACACACACACACACACACACACACACACACACACACACACACACACAGTTGGCTGATGTGAGAGTGGAACCCCTACTTATCTATAGTTGCATATTATAGCTCATTGTACTTATCACATGAGCCACAGGATACGTCTGTTGTGTATGTGATTTCAGACACTGTACTTGTGGAGTATGCAAAGTAGCCTTGTGTTGAACAGTATGTGTAGTCTGCAGAGTGATATTACTTAGTACTGTTATTGTATTTAGTGTCCTAGGAGTGGGATACCTGTTAATATCCCTGCTATGTGTGTACAGTTACCGGTGTGGCAGTATGTTGCTGGTTGCAGTTAGATAGGCAGACATGTGGCCAAACACAATTTGGCCTGTCCAAGGCATGCATTCAAACCATTATTTATTACACCACCTACTCACCTGTGTCTGTCTGCATGGTGACATTCTGCAGGCACAGGGGTCTGTGGGTGAGTGGATTATGTACTGTTACGGCCTTGGTTTAGTTCCTTCATAGGATCATAGGATCATATGAGGTTACTAGGCTATTGGCCCTGAGGCCCTTATAAGCTTAGCTAAGAATTTAGCCCATGTTTAGACAAGTCAGCAACCAAAGCCCCTATCCATCAGGGACACAGGTGGAATCCCAGGGGTGTATTTTTTGTTTCCAATCCAGTTATCCAGGTTGTGCTTGAAAAGGGATAATGAGGTACGCTGCTTGACGTGGAGAGGGAGTCTATTCCACAGATGAGGGAGTCTCTGGGACACAAATCAGTCCTGCCAACAAGTCCTATTGATGTCACAGACCAGGTTGAGGTTGCGCGTGTGAGTTACTTGAGTGGAGCTAGACTTGTGGATATGTTTGAGGGCCCTTGATTCTTCTAGTGAGGAACCTCTGTGGTATCTCCAGCTGCTGCATGTGTTTTGCAAGGTACATGCTGAAGGGGGTGTTGTACTCAATTATTGGCCTTATAAGGGAAAAATAAAGGGATGTTATGACCTCCTTTCCCTGGATGAGATACCCTTACTTATGAGCTGGGCCATGTAAAAAAACTTTCCGTACAATGGAGCAACATGGTGGTCAAATGTCAGGTTGCAATCACCTGAATGCCCAAATCCTTTATGACTGATTGCATGCATAGGATGTTGTTATTAATGTGATAATATGTGAGGATGTCACTCTCCCCAAAGAGGATGATTATGCATTTTTTGGCATTCAGCTTGAGGCCATGTTTCTGGCACCAGTCATTTGTTTGGCTGAGACCCTCTTGGAGGACATCCACGTCACTTGGGGAATTGATGACCGCACCCAGCTTGCAGTCATCTGCAAGCTTGGTTATCCAAAGCCCACTGGGTTTGGTCTGCATCTCAGAGAAGTATATCCTGAATAGCAGTGGCCCCAAGACCAATCCCTGTGGTATGCCGCTCATTACAGGTCTGCTGCTTGAGGTGGCTTCCCCTATTTTGATAAGGTGGGTTCCATCAGTGAGCCAGTTTGCTACCCATCTGATAACATATGGATTGATCCTTAGTTGAGAGAGTTTATCTATTATGCCTGAGTGTGGAATAGTGTTGAAGGCTTTGGCCAGGTCAAGGTAGGCAGTGTGCACCGTCTTCCCTTAGTCCATGACTTTGGTGACTGTCTCAAAAAAGTCAACCAGATTTAACAGACATGACCTCCTCTTGACAAAGCCAAACTGTGTGGGATCGAGTGTTTGGAGGATGCCAATGCCCCTGTTAATGAGCTCCATGATAATTTGTTCCATGGCCTTGTATATCAGGTTAGTTAGGCTGATGGGTTTATAATTTCGTAGATCAGTGGACTATCCACCATTGTGTAAAAGGATGACAGTAGTTGTTCTCCACTCAGCTGGAACAAAGCCGGTACTCAGGCTTTGGTCAAATAGGGTGCCTAATGGTTCTGCAAGTTCATGCCTGAGTCCACCTTTTTGTAAAAGGGATGACAGTAGCTGTCCTCCACTCAGCTGGAACAAAGCTGGTACTCAGGCTTTGGTCAAATAGGGTGCCCAATTGTGCTGCAAGTTCATGCCCGAGTTCACGTAGGATGCAGCCTGGGATGTTATCGGGACCCATAGAGGCTGTATTTTTTTGCCTTTTAAAGGGTAGTGATGACCTGTTCCCTTGAGATAAGCGGAGGGGGGCAGGTAATGGGGATGCCCTAATTTACTGATGGAGGGACAGAGGGATGAAGTTTTCACTGAATATGTCAGCCAGTAGGTTGGCTATATCTACAGCATTTGTGTATGTGGTGTCCTTGACCATCAGTTCTGAACAGATCTGGATGCTTCCTTTGAGATTGTGGACATATGTGAAGAAGGCCTTATGACTGTCTCTAGCAGATGTGGCCAATTTTGACTTGAAGCTGGCTTTAGAGGATTTCACAAGTGCTCTTATTTTCTTGTTCAGGCTATTGAGAGATTGCTTCCAATTGGGCACCTGCTTCTTCTTGGTCCTGGACAGCAATTTGTCCTTTTGTTATATAGTTTATTTATTGCAGATGTCCACCAGACAGGTTTACACTTCTGTGCAGAGGATGATTTTGTCCTTTAGGTATTCCTGATTCCATGCATCTGTATAAGTGCTTGTATAGTACTTTGATGTA
>NC_056743.1:1678134508-1678269508 GCF_019279795.1 Protopterus annectens
ACAGTGACTTCAGCAGCCCAAACACATGCTCTATGATGTTTCTAGTTTGCGCATGTGCCTCTTTATGGCAGTCTTCCATGGGTGTGTGTGTGTGCATTTCTGATGGGTGTCATCATCCACAGTTCCAGTGCATAGCCAGCCTCCCCCCAGTAAATGGCTGTGCAGGATGTCCCCTAGCAAACATCTGGTACAGCTGTGATGCATGCCAGTTATGGGAGTCATGACAACTGCCAGTGCTACCAGTACACACGTTCATGATGATGCCCTGGGCATTGCAAATGACCAGGCAGTTGATGGAGTGATAATCCTCGCAGGTGATGTAGACTCTACCTTCCTCACGGGTGGTGCCTTGATGTGTACATGAATGCAATCTATGGCAACCAGTACCCCAGGGTAGTGTGCTACATGGTAGAAGTGTTGCATACTGCTGGTCCTCTCCTCAGGGGTGAGGGAAAAATAAATGTGCTCACTGGTATTTGGTAACATGGCATCCAGGAACTGGTGGAGTACCCTGGGTGCTGTTGCCTGCAAGACCCTCAGCATGTCCCCAGTTGGTCTTTGGAAAATACCTGCAGCTAGTATACTAAGGGCTACACATACCTTTGTTTCCACTGGGATGGGTTCCCCTCTGTTGGCTCTAGATCTGAGTTGAGGGGCAGAGCTCAGTGAGTTCTTGTAGTATATCCCAGTCCACCCTGTAGCCTCTATAATCTCCAGCTCATGTAGCTCCTGGAAGGTTACCTTGGGCCCAAACAGTCTTCTCCTTCTCAGTCTAATCCTATTGTCAGCAGCAACAGCAGCAGCAGATTGATCTCAGCATCTAGCACATACAGATGTAGCAGACCTGCAGCAGCTCCTTCAGTTAAAAATCCCAAGTTGTACTCCACTAGTGCAGAGTATGGGAGTGAAATCAGATTGTAGGGTGTATGCAACCTTTATAGTGCCCTGCTTTAGGTGCAGCCTGTGTGATTGGCTATCTATGATGCATTCCACCTGCCAAGTACATAATTAAGGGGTTTTAATGGCCCTAGTTTAAGTGAAACAGGGGTCATCAGTAATTAATATATCATTGGCTTTCTCAGCCACTTTTTTTTTTTACAGCCTTCCTCGCTGAGCACTGTGGTGCACTGCGCAAATCCACCCCACAAAGATAAACAATATTCAGCAGTCATTAGACACACCCCATAGCTGGGCATGCTCAGCACTGTGGCGTGCCATGCAAAAACACTGAAACTCACTGAAACATGCTCCCTGAAGGTAAACAAGGTTTAGCAGTCACTGGACACCCCCCCCCCCCCACTAAGCAGAGTGTCATGCCTTGCAAACAGGCACTACTGAGCTCCAATGAGCTTAACAGAATGTGGATATGCCCCCTTTTGATGTCAGCTACCTCTTCTGTGGACAGCAACATGGTTCTGTGCCTACATGGATGGGATCTGCCGACACAGATACCCATTTGTCCTTTTCAGTAACCCCAGCTCATTTGCATAGAGATACTTTTACAGAACCTGGAAACTGTACAGTTCTAGGCCCTGCCTTGTTAGCAACCACAGCAGTATACCATTGTATATACTCCATGCAGGGTCCTATAATGCATTACTGTCACATACTACTAAATCTGATTTTTATAGTCCTTTTTTTTTTTTTTTTCATAAAAGCATGTTTGCGCTCAGTGGCGCACCATGCAAATATACACCGATTATTAAAAAAAATAAATTTAATTTAAATTATTTTCCATATGGTTTTGCACACACAGCAGATAGTTTTGCACAAACTATCTGTGTCTACTATGCTATTTCTGCCACTCTAAGTGCACTTTTGCAGCCCCTGCTGTCGGTTTACATCCTGTACACAAATATTTCTGTGTACATTACGTACACCAACACGGGGTCTGTAGGGCTGACTATCTGCTTGCTGGATCACTCTACTACACCTCATTTGTGTACAATTCACCTACTTATGAAGTGGTTTGCATGCCATGGACACTTCTATGTTGGCATGCTCAAGCATGCCCCTCTGCTCTGTTTACTGGATTGCACATCTGCTTACTTCTGTGTAAACACCATGCCACTATCCCTACATGATAAAAAGTCTGTGTAGGCTTTATTGAATTCCACCTAAGAAGTATCTCTATTAGAATAATACAGAAATGGAAACAAATCATCAAAAGTTCTTAGAAAGGTAGATGCATTAGAAACAAAACACAGTGACATAAAGTATCAAACAGACCACGATTTATTATACACTATTCCCAATAAAAATATAAAAAAAAATATTATCACAAGCAGGAAAAACTTATAAAATGTACAGATAAATATGAAGGAAAACTACAAAATAAGCAATTCATTAATGTCTCAAAACATTTCTTTGCTCTGTTTGTTTTATTTTACAGAGAACTGGCAAATAAAGCAAAATCAATAAAATAACAGCAAAAAGAAGTAACAGGTATATTTTGGAAAAGCATTTAAGAAGACACTGTTGAACATAACAAAGCATGGCAAATGGATAGAAGAATTAATAGAAACAATAAGAAGCTCTAACATAGATGCCAAAATTAAAAGGAGCTCCTCACTGGAAAACCTCAGGTCCAGTTAAAGTGTCTAACATTTAGCTAAAGTATTAACATCTTTATGCAAAATTTATTCATGAGTAAAAATTACTTATATGCACTCCTGAGCAGACACCACCCTTGTTAACTACAAGAAAAATTATACTCCACCTTAAGAGTGAACCTTTAAGCTATCCTTAGAAATATATATGGGTTTATGTTAGATTATCAAGCATACAAATTACCAAAACCCATACGGTTGAGACCATATGGGTGACAATTTAGTTCATCAAACCATTCTGACTGAGATTGCTGTACAGTAGGGATCAGGGAATTTCATATCTCATAGGTTAGTACTAAGCTAACTGCCCTTGTGAGCCATTTTAAACCTAGCCAATTATCCCTTGTGAGACTCAAACCCTGCACCTTGTGTTTGTAAGGTAAACACCTTAACCATTAAGCCACCCTCCCAACCCAATTTGCTTTTTTCCTCACTGTAGTGTGATCTCAGAGTCGGTGTGGATGTTGCAGGGGGGAAACCTTGTTTATGTTGTTTGCAGGTGTTATTTAGATTTACGTTGTTTATCAATGAACTGAGTTCTTGACCATAAAGGTTTTGATAATTTGGAAGTATGATAAACTAATATAGACCCCCATATAAACCAATAACTTGCCTTCTGACAATATATAATTTGCATACCAAGATTGATGCAGACAGAGATTATAGCTATCTAGAAAAAAAACAGTTATGACAATAGAGCAAAAAGGTAATAAAAGAGACTCATATGAAACAAAGGGCACTCGATTGTTACATAAAGGGACAATAGAGAGATGTAAAAAGGGGAAAAGTCTCAGTATGGCATGGATAGATTACAAAAAAAGCATTCACCAGCATCCCACAAAAATAAAGCATATCCCAATAGAAAAAAGTTTAGTTGCTTAACTATTGTTAAGTGGCCAGACTTTCTATTAAGATATGCTAAAAATAATTCAACTATTTTAGAGGAACCGAAGAAAATATGAGAAAAAAATCAGGACAATCTGGAAAATTCTGGACAGTTAAAAGGTACAGTTCTGCTAACATCAAATATTGCAGTGCTTTTTACCTTGCCTCTGAACTAACCAGACTTCAACAGAATGTCCCTCACTTTCTTCATATATTTGCCCTGTCCTTTGTTATTCTAGTCATGCTGCCACACTTCCCAATGTATTCATTACTAAAAAAAAAAAAAAAAAAAAAAAGGCAAACAGACATTGGTATAGTCTCTTCTATGCCAGCTCCTTAATACTGTACTGACATATTTTGCAATTATGCAGGTATACATGTCATAGGCATGTGTAGTAAATCAGTAAATCATGAAGCCAGTGGAAGAACACTGAGATGCCATTATACAATGACAATGGCAATTTCTTTCTTAAATAATGTCATTGTATAACCCACTCCTGGATGTAGGTATTGCAGGATTTACTCATCGCTGGCTTTGTTTAATCACTCATGCTTCATCCTCATGATTAAACCACGCCAACCATGGGGTAAATCCTATAATACCCACATCCAGTCATGAATTATTGCTAAATTATTACCCCAGGGATAAAAATTCAAAGGGAAATGTCCCATGGTTATTCTCTGTTGGCACTGGTGTTTTTTCTTGCCCTTAAGCCATTAAGCTGCTTACTTAATAGATTAGGCTATGGCTGCAGACAGCTTTATATTGCTCCTGCTTTAGTATCATGCTTGGGGGCCTCATTCTGCTGTGCACTTAAGATTTCTGTCATTCTTTTATCCCTCAAATGAAAATGCTGCGTTTACTTATCTTTGCAGTTTATTTTTGCCTGTAGTTCTTTGTGTAGTTGTCCTTTTTGCTTCAGAAAATGAACCCCCTATCATTTGTAATGCATTATCTGGACTGTGGCATTTGCAGTGCTACAGTCCTGAGGGGGTGTTTGTTCCTCTGCAAGAAGCAGCAGGCCAAAGTAGATTCACTTTATTGGTTATGCCACATGAATTGGTGGGAGGTGTATTGCAGAAGACTGATGACATTAAACTGCATAAAATACAAAATCTTAAGTGATAAATAGTGGACAGTCTGTGCTCAGTATGCAGTGCTAGGCATTGCTATATGATCTGATGGTAAAAGTCATTATCATGGGGTGTACCTAACATTCCTTCCATCCAGAAAAGGACACAATCACAGACAAAGCCTTTGAAAATTAGGGACATCTGGCTAAAACTAGGTACAATAATTAGAATAAATTATGAATATTCATAGAAGAGATAGTCAGACTTTACATAAATAAGTAAAACACATTTAAGTTTTTCTTTCTTTTGTACTATAGCATCTTATACATACATTTACAGTAGCATAAATATTACTGCTCAAAACAAAACCATTCATTCATAATACTGAAAAATATCACATAACGCACTATCAGAAAATGTTCAATATCATAAATCCTTTATATAAAAAAAACTGTATATCTATCTTTCAGAAATTATGTAGTAACAGGATTAAAGGTGGTGGTGGTGGTGGTATTTTGGCAGGGCTAATGCAGATGGATAAGCTAAATTCAAAATTATTAAAAATGCAGACTGTTATTAGGTTGTAGTGAGTTGTTGTGCCCTATCTGAACCAGATTTAAAAATTAAACATGTTTCTTCAATTATCTATTTCTACCCTTTAATGATTTCATTCCCTCTCCAACCTAAATAAAACCACTATTGTAGGCAGATTCCCTTTTTCACTCATTCTGGTGCTAAAACAGACAGACACAGATGTAATGGCTTTATTTTTTGTGTTTTATGTCTCATTCTGTCTGTGTGTCTGTATCTCTCTCTCTCTCTCTCTCTCTCTCTCTCTCTCAGACTCAGAGATGTTGTAGTCCTTCTCTGTAGTTTGTTAATTAAAATTCTTATTTTAAGCACTGTACAAACCCATGTGCAAAAAATATCAGTACTAAATAACAAGAAAACAGAAACAATCGCTGTGGTATTGGAGCTGTCTTCTAGCAGAAACACAACTTACGCACATAAAAATATGCAAAATGCCTATTTGACTCATAAAGACTGCAAAATTACAATATCTTCTAAGCCTTGTGAATCTAAAATGTTAACCTTTCACCCAAAATTAAATGCCACAATTCCTTCAAACAGAAGGGGCAAAGTCTGCAATCTTTAGAGGCATTAAACCAAGTTAAGAAAAGCAGGCAAAACAACAGGGCAAGTCAGAAGTCTGAACAGGCACACTGAGTCCTCTCTGTCAATTATCAAAAAAATGCAAATACAACAGTGCAACCCAACTATAGACTGGCATCAAATGGAAGAGGACACTGGCACTAAAATAGGCATCACAGGAAGTGCAAACTGGCAACTTGAGCTAGAACCCTCATGTGTTTTAATCAGTGAAAAAAAAAGCTGAGGTTGGAGACTGGAGATGGGAACTAAGGCAAACAATAAAGCAAACAAAAAGGACAGACATTCTTAATCAATACCATATAAAGAATAGGGGTCCTCTTCAGTAGATCAAATGTTTACAAGTTCGAATCACATACGGTCGAGACCATATGTTCGAACTTGTTAAAGTTCGATCGGACTGAATGGAGATCTCCATACAGTGCGGAAAGGGAAGATTTCCCATTTCCGCAATGTAGTGCGATCTCAAGAGTTGGTATATTTAAGTAAGGGGGTGTGGGGGGTGCAGGGGGCATAGCCTCCTGCTATAGACATTTAGTTTTGTGTTTTGTTGTTTTATTTGTTTTTACTTCAGTGTTCGAACTTTTACAAGTTCGAACATATGGTCTCTGCTATATGTGGTTTGATCTTGTAAAAGTTTGATCTACTGAAGTAGATCCAAAGACTAGACCACATAATGAAGCCTGTATAAGTAAGCCATCCTGTCCAGCACAGCAGAGTTTCTCTATAGCATTCAGCTGTATCACAATGAAAACTAAATATCTAACCAATTTTCCTCTGGAAAAAGAAACTGTAACAAAATAAAAGTAAATACATTTCTGGTAGCAGCTTTAGCAATAGGTCAAACTATACATACTTTGTGTTGATTTATTTCTGTGTTCACCTTGGTTTTAGCAACAGGAAAGGGTAACAATCATAGAAATTAGCAAATAACAGTACAGACAAAAAATGTTTCATCTGAATTGAATCCTTACTTTACCTGTAGCTAATAACAGAGTATGTAATTATGTAGTATCTCTTCTTGCCTGTGTGCCCCATGGCTGTAATTTGCTTTCTGATTTTTCACAATCTTTGCTTGCTGAAATGTATCCCTTCTTGCCTGTGTGCCCTATGGCTGTAATTCGCTTTCTGATTTTCACAAACTTTGCTTGCTATAATGTAACCTGCTCAGTTTCACTATAAAAATCACAAGATATACACAGTCCAAAGAATATAACAGAGTCACTGGATTCGAGTCACTATCTTAATCTGAATATACATTAATGACTGCCTGTCTCTCTCTCACACACACACACACACACACACACACACACACACACACACACACACACACACACGCACGCACGCACGCACACACACACACACACACACACACACACACACACACACACACACGCACACATACACGAACATAAAACGTGCACAAAAGCACAAAAGTCAAGAGGAGGAGTTGACCTGGAGGAGGTTCTTTCTATTCCCAAATTTTAACATCTAGGGGGAAAAAACCTGATGTTTAAATTGGAATGTACTGGCAAAATTAGAAAAGTTGATGGCTTTAAAAAGAAACCATCTTACATTCAGTTTACTTATGTTATTTGAAATTGTTAACCAGGAAAGTCTGAATTGGCAAAAACATACTTCTTTTCAGAGATTCCTAGGGACAAAACTCAAGATTCAAAATATAACCATGATAACCAATGATATACAAGAATATATGGGATTAGCCTATTTGCTATAAAACAATGCGCATAATAAATAAGACAAGCTAAACCAATGCTCAGTATGATTTAAAAGTATATAATATAAATTCTGTGTAAGATCAAAAACAATATACAATAAGAGAAATGTTTTGCAGGAAATAGTTGCTGTTAAATGAGAAAAGAAATAACATTTCAAATCTCTCTTCAGACCCTAATCCAGTCTGTCACCACTGATGCATCACATTTTGTTTGGAGAGCAGTTTATAGAAGGGTAAAAGTACAAGGCCTATGGAATCCTTCAGACAGACTAAAACACATCAGTTTAAAAGAAATGTTGGCTATGATACTTGTATTGCAATATCTCCATCCATTTGGGTGCCTTGGACCTCTTTAAGTTATTACAGGTAAAACCACAGTCATGTTGTATATGAACAAGCAGGGAGGTATGTGGTCATAACCCCTATGCAGACTGGCAGTGATGATTTCAGAGCATTTCGTATCCCTCCAATTATCTTACATTCAATTGGTGCAAAATATCGGGGCAGACAAGCTGAACAAGACCAAGACAGACACTCATCAGTGGAAATTGAATGAGGGGGTCCTCCAGGAACTGATCCGGTTGTAGGGAACACCTTGGATAGATCTGTTTGCCTCCTTTCAAATCAGACAACTAGACAAGGTTTGTGCTAGATCACTCTGCAAGCAAGCATAGAAAATAGATGCATTTTCATTCCCTTAGAAGGAAATGCTCCTTTATGCACTTACCCTCTTTCCACTGATTCCCAGAGGAATTCTGAAGATTCAGAAGGATACTCCAAAAATAATTGCAGACGGCCAAGGCAACATTGGTTCTTCCTTCTTATAGGATTGTCCAAGGGCAGTTACCACAAGCTTCCTCACAGACTGACTCTACTCATACAAGACGGGAGTTTGATACACCCCAGTATCAATCAACTTCAACTGACTGCCTGAATAATCATTTTAGTACTTTTTAGGTACCATTTCTATAGAATGTGCAGCAGATACTAAAGGAGGCGAAAAAAACTGTTACTAGAAAATTCTGTGTTGGTCATTGTAAGTGATTTTGGTGTCTAGTCAATAACCAGGGTTATATCAGGGATTTATTTACAATTGGTACTCAAATATTTGTGTGAGCCACTTTCCTCAGTCCTTGCTTTTTCCTCTATAAAAGTTTATTTTGTGGCCAATTCAGCATGTCTGCCTATGGATTCTTATCTCTCTTCTCTATTTGCTGTCAAACATTCCTAGAAGGGTTTTTACACCTAAGCCCTCCTCATAAACAGGTTTCTCCTCCATGGCATCTCAGCTATGCGCTGTAGAAATTAACAATGTCACCTTTTGAACCTGTCCATCAATCTGATTTGAGTTTCTTGCCTTAGAAAACTGTAATCATCCTTGCTCTGATATCTACAAGAAGAGTATCTGAGTTATAGGATCTCATGGTGGGTGAACCCTATCTGATTTTCCATATGGTTAAGGTATCTTTAAGAACCAACTCTTCATTCATGTTCAGATTTGTTCCATAGATGGCTTTGAATCAAGCTATCAAGTTTCCAGTTATCTACCCAAAAGGTAGAAACCAGAAAGAACAGATTCTGCATACTCTGGACATGCATTTGCAGCTCAGGTACCATTTTGACAGAATTAAGCCCTTTCGAAAGGATGATTGTCTTTTTATTTCTTATCAAGGGACAAAAAAGGATACCCTGTGTCTAAACTGATAGTATTCAGGTGGCTGTTTTTTGTTTTTCCCACCATGGCAAATCCATTTCAGGCAGAATCAAGGTGCATTCTTCTAGAACCTTTTCTTCCTTGATGGCATACTAGATAGGGGTGGACATGGGAAGCAGTCTAGAGGCAGCTATATGTTCCTCTTACATACTTTTACAAAGCATTACAAATGCAATGCTTTTTCTAGGTCCAGTTCATATCCATTCTTCTTCTTCCAGGATAGATATGGTTTGTTATTCAACTCAAATAGCCTAAGGGCTACTGCAGCAGTGGAAATGATGATAGCACAGATGTATAAGTTGGCACTTACCTGTAACAGTAGATGGTTGAATTCCTCATGGCTGAAGTAGTTGTACCCACCCTCCATCCCCCTACTCTTATATAAAGTTGTATTTGAGATGTAAAGTAGGGTTGTGATTGTTTTCCACTTTGTATGTTCTAGCTCTAACTTATATATTCAAATGTTAATATTGGTTGCTTATTTCATGATGTTATCTAGGCTGTGGTGGTGCAGCGGTTAGCATTGTCACCTCACAGCAAGAGGTTTTCCTGTTTGATTCTTGGCTGGAGCTCCTTCTGTGTGGAGTCTGCATGTCCTCCCCATGATTGAGTGACATTAAAGACATGCAGGTAGGTGTGTGTGTGAATGGGTGTGCCTTCTTTGGAGGTTGGGCATCAGGCTAGCAACTCGGCACCGTAAAAATCCACTGCCAGTCATTAGCGGACGGGAGTTCTGCTGTGGCGACCCCTAATCAGGCAAAGCCAAAAGACTTTTAGGCTGTTCTCTCATTGTATGGGAAAGAAATTCCTGAATAAAACTTCACCAGAGCTGCTGATTTCCCTCCATGGGATTAGCCAATCAGCAGTCAGAGTGAATGAGTAGGAGGGAGCCAGAGCTTTTTCAAGCTGGCTAGTTGTTGTTTCCAGGGCAGGAAGCAAACTTTGCAGCCTAAGGGCAACTGCAGCTTTGTGAAATTCGAGCATCTTTGTTACTGGTAAGTGCAACCTTCACAACTGTACCTCTCCATCAAAAAATTAAACATCTGAGCAGGAATGCTTCCTGCATGGATAGAGCACCACAGTCTGCATTCATTGCACTCCATGCAATCTTTCTTCCTATTGTCAGAAGCAGTTTATTGTATGTTTCACGTTTTTTGAGTTTCGTTGGAATTTACATCAACTGATAGATGCCCACATTCTGCATTTTGTGAGCATTTTGGTAATACTGATCCTGATTTCTTTTGTTTTCAGACAGTAAATAATGGGATTGACTAAAGAAGGCAACAAGTTTTGGATGATAGCAGCCAGAGTACGTATTTGATCTGGAATTCCTGACATGCCATAGGAAATGAACAGAAAAGCTAGAACCAGGAAAAAAACACTAATGACTAGAACATGGCTGGCACACGTGGAAAAGGCTTTTGACTGACCCTCAATAGAAGAGATTCTAAGCACTGCAGTAATTATCTTTCCATAAGAATATAAAATAAGAGACAGCTGAACTGAGATGATAATTAAAGAAATACCCATATTGTATTGATTGTGAACAGAGACATCAGTACAAGCCAATAATATAATCGGTGCATAATTACAGCAAAAGTATTCAATTCTGTTTGGGCCACAAAAAGTTGCAGTGAGTACAAAGTACACATGGATCATAGCTTCTATTATACCTACTGCCCAACTCAAAGCTGATAAAATGAAGACATGCTTTGTGGTCATAACAGTGGAATAACCTAATGGGTTACATATAGCCTGGTAACGATCATAAGCCATGCCCACCAACGTGAAAGCTTCTGCTACTAAGAAGGAGAGATAGCAATACATCTGCATAATGCATGGACCAAAAGCAATAAATCCATCCTCTGTTATCAAATAGTAGAGCATCTCTGGGATGGTAACAGAAGGAATAAGAAGATCCAGGAAAGCCAGGTTACAGATAAACAGGTACATTGGGGAGTGCAGAGCATGGTCAAGTTTTATTATAATAAGGAAAATTAAGTTTGCTATAATGGTAACAGTGTATATCACAAAGAAGACTATAGCTAGAGCAATCCGTTCTTTCCAGTCCTGAAGCCCAGGAATTCCAGCAATAATGAAGTGTGTAATGGAAGAAGCAGTATAATTCTGGTATTCCATGATGTTTCTTCAAATTCTGCTCCTAAAAATAGAAAGAGGCATAATTAATCATATTTGTACTCATTATGAAGCATTTATAAACAGAGAAAGGAGAAATAAATCATTACTCTTGCTTTATTGTCTTAGTAAGTTTATACAAGCAAAAAGAAAGGAGCACTGTAACTGTTCTTGTAAAATTATTGGGCCTTTTTGACAAATGAAAAGAGCACTGTATCTAGTGTCCATCTGGAGGCGCACTGGTGATGCTATCAGCGTAATGGACAATGTCGGAGTCACATGTCTAATGTATAATTATGCTAATTGTTTACTAGTAACTGCAAATGATTTTGGTTGAAATCTAAACCAAGAGTGGATACAACTAGAGCAAGCACATGCTACTATGTACTTTTGACAGTTTAACACCAGTTGGTGTATCATCTTTCCTAAATTCAGCTTAAGACCAATTCATCACTTTAGAATGACAGTCAGTTTTGGCATAGATGTTGTGCAGGCAACCACCAGTGTAATTTACAAGAAAGGCCTAATATATCTCACTGGATGCTGGGTTAACAGTCAGAAGAATGGCATGTAATAGACTCAGCATAGGGCAATCATAACCTTCATTATCTAAGCCACACTGTCATGTCCATCTCAATTAGATGGCTATTACTAAGTTGATGATCTAACCAAAGATACATTAGTGGGAAATGTGACCTGCGACACACACACTGACCTCCCTCAAGGACAGGAGAACAGGCAATGCCTCCTCAGTCTTCTCGTTCTCAGGCTGGTTCCTTCAGTACCAGACCCCAACCTTATCCTCATTTGGCTGATTTACATTCATGGCTGAATTCCTGTATGTGACAGAACCAGCCATGGTCTATGCTTTGATGGAGAGGGGGCAACCATCCAATATGAGTATTTACCTGGAACCAGAGAAGCCTAAACCAACACAGCTGGGAATGGATGGTACCTAGAGCACAAGAAAGACATGGAGAAATGTCTCCTTGTGGGGATTTCGATGTTAGCATATGTGACTCTCACTATGGCAGATGTCAAAGTTACGGCATCACATTCCTGTCCCCAGTGTCCATTGTTTTACCCACAGCTTCCCCATTAGCATCCAAGGAATAAATGGACAAATAACCTGATTAGGCATATCACCATCCATGTGCACTTGTGCAATACTGCCAATGAGCCAGGAGATAGCATAATCCAGTACCAGATGTGCACTGATTGATATTATTACACACAGCTGTAAATATTGCGTGGTTGCTTATCTTTGCATTAGTATAGATTCTGTTTCCTTCTAGGACAATATGTACCACAGAGCCCATACCCTGGCATTGTATATGCATTGTATACACCTCTTTTTTATGACAACTTTCAGCCTTAAAATTAAGGATGGCAATGATGTATGCAGATCTTGTACTGTCATTCAGCTGTCAATTAGCCTGGCAGACACGTCCTGAAGAAAATAAATACATACTGAGTTGGTTGGCCATAGCAAACAGGCCCAACTGTTGCCGCATGCAGACTGCCAGAAGGCCTTGGCCATATAGAAACAGTATGGCTGTTCGTGCTTTGATGTTTCTTGAAGAAAACATTCTCCTCATCATTTATGTCATCAATAGAGGTGACAGACAATGATCCCACATGCGTCACAGCCAGCTGTGTTGGATGGGAATGGATTATCTGGTTGTAAAATTGACAGAACAAGCTGTTACAGTAACAGTGTTTCTTCACTAAGCATGGCTTCTCTGTCTAGGCCTGTATTTTTAACCACTACGTATTAATCCGAGAATGATGACCATTCTTAGCTGTGGAATTTAATTAGCTATTGCTCAGCACTATTCCATCACTGGATTGATTACTGGTGTAACCATGCAGCAGTTTCTGTTCATCTGACTGCTAGCAATGTCAACATCCAACAGAAACAAGCAACACAGTACCATATCGTACCGTATGTTTTTTTTTTTATGTAACCACAAATGTTACCCCAAAACATAACAGAAATATTAAACCCAAGTCACAAGTTAATCCAACCCAGTATGGTACTTGTGCACAATCTAGATGAGAAGGCCCTGTAACACAAAGCAAAGCTTAAAATAACACATGCACCTTTTCATTCAAAGTATAGACCATGGCTATTTGTGTTGCATACAGGAATTCAGTATGTGCAAAGAGGAACATCCAGTCTTTCACACAGAGCACATGCCACTCTATACCTTATGCAATACACATATGAGAGATGTTTGTTTTTTAGTACCCCAGATATACCACCTGTTGATATACACAGTGTACACAGTGTAACAGTGTATACACATATATATGTATATAAATATATATATATATATATATATATATATATATATGTATATAAATATATATATATATATATATATATATATATATATATATATATATATATATATATTTATATAGGCTCTATATTATATCATCAAATGCTTAAAAAAGTGAACGCTGATTGATTGATCCAAAACATACATACAACACAAGCACAACAAACAAACAGAAATCCACACACATACACCTAAAATCTGATACCTAACCCTAAACTAAACTATGCACACACCACTAACTACCCACTTACCTTAACCCAAACCCTAACCCTAAGATCCATCATTATCGCACACTCACCTCACCTGCTCCCTAACCCTAACTCACTTAAATCTGCCCTAACCCTCATGTCCACTCAATCGCAGACACACCTAATCCGAGCCCTAACCCTAACTCACCTAAATCACTCTAACACTCACATCCACACAATACTGGTAACTTTCCACCATAACACTGAAAATACCGGAAAACACAAGCGACAACCAAATAAATAAGTTCGATCAATCAGCGATATAATATAGACCATATATATATATATATATATATATATATATATATATATATATATATATATATATATATATATATATATATATATATATATATATATATATATATATACACAGTAAAAAAAACATGGACACACATCTAATTAGCTTTCCAGTAAACCAGCCGCATTCAGGACACCAGAAATGTCTCAATACCTTGTGTACATGGTGTTGGACAACTGTTGGCAGTGCTGTATCTTTGTTTGAGCTCATACTTTCTCGAGCTGGCATTCTTGCTCATATCAGCCATCTACATGTGTTACCATTCATGAAATACTTATATCTTTCTATGTCTTATCACTATGGACCTTCACCCTCCCTCATTCTAACAATGCCAGGGTAAGCACACAAAGACATGCATTGGTACTTGAATCCTCTTCATGTACTGGTATTTGAATCCTCTCAGATCTGAAGTTGCTTCAGCATTCTATCCTCCAGTAGCAGTAACCACATATAGATTATTAAATGGTATAATGTCTTGTAAGTAAATACAAGATATTCTGGAGCTTGTCTAACTTACTGTGCCATGGATATAAGGGTATTGCTTCTGGCTTCTGAATTTGACTGAGATATTTTAGCAGTAACCTGTGTGTTATGGTAGTTTGGGCTTAATATTTAGAAGTGTATTTACAAGACAGGCTTGTAAAACATCCTTGTGACATCATAAACTTGCTTTATAAGCTTTTGATAGGTATCCCTCACTGCTAGCTAGCTCTGTTGTCATGCTAGAACTTTAACAGTAGTTATTAACTAACAGAAAAGTCTGTCAAGAACACTTAGTTTAAAATAAAGTGTTTAGTGGCTTTTAAAGCTGTTTATGTTCACTGCCACTTTTCTGTGTTGGCCACTGTTCTGGCAGAAGAAGTAAGTGTGTTACAAATTCAAAACATTAACACACTCACTGCTCCTAATCTTTTTACTTTGTAGCATGTGGTGGGCATGTGGATTTCTTGACATCCAGGAATCAATCAGAAAAGGTCAGAAAAGACTGGTAAGACAGATTAGATATACAATTCACAAAGAATGAATGATAGGACATTTGTATGTATCCCAAAAATGCAACAAAGTCTAACTATGCAACAAAATCAGAAGATGTAGGATTTTTGATTGGAAGTGTTTGTAGAGATATTTTTATACCCCAGGTAAACTCCAAAGAAGTTTTCTTCAGATATATAGCAGATGTTGGAAGTGTGATAGGGAAAAAAAGATATAACTGGAAACATATGTTTTGGGAGTGTAATGGGTTTGCAGACTTTAAAAATTCCCTACAGAGTACCCTGTCAGGAATATTGAGCGAGCAAATGAGTGTAACTAAGGAAATTACTTTTTGAGATGGAATATGGGATACAAATTCCCTAGATACAGCAAGACCTTGTTAAGTTTAATTCTGGTGGTTGCTAGAAAAGCAATTGCTAGAAAATGGTGATCAAAATTTAAGCCAACTATACTTGAAGTAGTGAATATTGTAACAGAGATAAAAGAACAGGAACTGGGATCTTTAGAAAAGGGTAGAAGTAAATTACTTTGAAATAAATGTAAATTGTGAGAATAATACACACAGAAAATGTTTTGGAGAAATGAGGTTTAAGAGAAAGCAGAAATAGAATAATTTATGTAATGTTGTTTAGAACTTGCATCACATATATTGTTGTATATCCTATAATGCTTGTAAATGTGAACTTGTTAATATGGTTTGATTATGTTTGCATGCATGTACGTTTGCCTATGTCACAAGTGATAATTCAATAATGGTGTTAAGAAAGAATCAAAGAAAAAGCTGAAAAACAATGATGAGCAAAGGACCAAGAATAGACAGCTCTTGCCTTTATATTCTTAGAAATTTGCTAGAATAACACACAGGCTTTGTAATAGCATATTTTTTAGAAGGTTGTTAAGCTTGAAATTCAAACGTCTGTAATTGTTATTTAGTAAATGCAATCATACCGATTTGTCAGAAAAGAAACAAACTGTATGAGAAACAATTCAAAATTGTAAGTAAAAATCAGAAATCTATACCCCCCACATATATGTATATGTATACATATATACATACACACACACACACACACACACACACACACACACACACACACACACACACACACACACACACACACACACACACACACACACACACACACACACACACTCGTATGTGCAGAGGTGTGAGCATTAATTACAGCTACTTGTATAACTTTGACAATAAACTAAAGATGTTTTGTTACGGTCAAATGAATGAATAAATACCTCACTGCAACAAAGAAATGTATCTTCTCAAATCACTACTGTCAGAATATAGTATTTGACCCGATGTAACCAAATTCCTGTCAATATCTTAACTCAAAGACCACAGAGAAATCTAAAAATAATGGACAAAGAACCAAAAATCAGACACAAATATTGCCTTTAAGTATACTTAGAAAGTTAATAGGATAACTGACTTTCTTTGCATTAATATGCTTTTTCTGAGGGATTTAAAGTCTGAAAATCAGATATCTGTCATTATGTAGTAATTGTGCTGCTTTCTGATTTGCCAGAACACCACATATTTTATAAGAAAACAGACCAAAATATGTGCGAAAACCAGAGACAGTTGAGACCTTCTTTGATTTTGCCCCACTACACCTTCTGGACAAAGCCACCAATAATGAAGGAACAAAGACCCCAAATCAGAACAACAGGTTTAGCAATAGCATGTATTTTCTGATGGACATGAAGTCTGAAACTCAAATGCATGTCATTATTTAGTTACTTTAATCACCAATGTTTTGTCAGAAGAATAAAAATGTTATAAGGAACAGATGAAAATTATGCAGCTAAAATCAGGACACTGCAAAATTCTGGACATATAAGAGGTATGCTGCAGCGTACTAATTTATTTTGCCAGACCACAGCTCACAGCTTATATGCCCCACTCAATAAAAAATAGGAACAGACCAAAATATAATGCAATATGCTACATGGGGACAATTCAGAGCTTATATACTCCCATACGTACATACATTCATCTCTCTCTCTCTCTCTCTCTCTATATATATATATATATATATATATATATATATATATATATATATATATATGTATAGAGAGAGAGAGAGAGAGACATATGCACACAGATACACACACACACACACACACACACACACACACACACACACACACACACACACACATACACACACGCACGCATGCACACACACACACACACACACACACACACACACACACACACACACACACACACACACACACACACACACACACACACACACTTTTTGAGCATCCACCTTAACTTCATCCCACATGCTGGCAGTAGCAAGCAGAGTGCCTGAATAAATAATATACATACTTTGCAGACAATAAATAAATTAAGAGTTATTCCTACTCTTGAATTGCTCATGCCATCGTCTCCCACATTAACAGCCTCCCACAGACTCACCTGAGGCAGCCTGATCAAGTAAGAAGGGCTCTTTGTTGCTTCATGCTGCAACCCAATGAGGATGATGCTTTGCTTGGTACTGACTGGCACCCATCACACCCAATGAAGCTCAGGTAAGCTGAATGCTGGGCTGCTTTGAAAACAGCAAGGCAATACGATTAAGCAGATTTAAGATTTTTTATTTTTTTTATTTATTTTTTTTTTTGTGAGTTTCTTGTTTGTGTGGAGTTTACAGGAGCTGTAATGAAACAGTAAACCAGAAGGACAAGAACATCAGATATTATTTAAAAAAACATTTTTTTTCTTTTTTAAGCTGGTGGGGTTGCTGCATCTCAGTAGCCAGTACCATGAGATGCCCCTGCGTAACTAGATAGAGGAAAGTACGACATGCAAGATTAATGAAGTTTGGTAACAAACCAGTTTGTCCAGGGACATCTTCAGAGTGGGATTAATTAAATATATGCGTAGGAGTTAAGAGGATAGGGGGGAGGAAAGGGTTAAATGGGAAGGAGGGATTACTGAGAGGAAATGAGGTAAGGGTAGGTTGGGGCTTAAGGGAGCTTAGGCAAGTGTAAATGGATAATGAATCACATTTTGGCATGAACTTGATAAGGCATGGTAACCCCCATGATGACCTATAGGTATTCCAGGAGGAAAGCTTGGTCTTTGTGTACTGGTTGGTGGCAGGTGGTGTGTATATATATATATATATATATAAAACATATATATTGCTATAAATTAAGTATATGTATATATATATATATATATATTTTTTTTTTTTTTTTCTTTGCCGTGGGGAGGCAAATGGTGGCTATGGCTGCATGGTTTGTAAGTGAAGTAGTATTGGTGGACGGGGGTTTGTTGCATGCCGGGTAGTATTGTTTCATGTTTTTTCTTCATGGTTTTGTTGATTGTCTGCCCAGTGGTTTCCTTATTTGTGGGTAAGGGCTCGGTTTTGGTTTTAGGTCTTTCGGTTAATTTGGATGTCCAGATCTCTCCCCTGTTTCATTTTCCATGTTGTGGTGTGATTTTCTGGTTCCCCATTTCGCAAAAGATGAGTGAACCCCATGCATGTGCTGGGAGTTGTTAACAACTGTAAGGGGGACTCGAGAGGAAGGCTGCTGCTGGGCAGAAATACAGTTATGTTGCAATGGTGGAGAGCATTATGCATTCATGGGTGCCGGAACCATAGAGCCAGGGGGAGGAGGAGCCCCCCCACACTTTTACAGCTGCAAGATCTGTCGGGAAAAATTAATGAAGTGGAGTTTTAACGCTAACATGGATTCACGCATGGAAGTTAAACTAACTAAACTAGCTGTTCTTGTTCTCTTATTGCTCTGTGTTACAGGAGTTATGCTGCCGCTGTTCTGTTGTTGCTGCCAGGGCTAGAGTCATGCCAGTAAGGAGAGTTTTGTTCTTTTATTTTCAGGAGTTATGCTGCTACTGTATGTGTGTGTGTGTGTGTGTGTGTGTGTGTGAGTGTGTGTTTTGTGTGTCTGTGTGTGTGTGTGTGTGTGTGTGTGTGTGTGTGTGTGTGTGTGTGTGTGTGTGTGTGTGTGTGTGTGTGTGTGTGTGTGTGTGCGTGTGTGTGTGTGTATGTGTGTGCGTGTGTGTGTGTGTGTGTGTGTGTGTGTGTGTGTGTGTGTGTGTGTGTGTGTATGTGTGTGTGTAAAAAGCCACAGTTAGGTATACTTGGT
Source organism: Protopterus annectens (assembly GCF_019279795.1). Lineage (NCBI taxonomy): Eukaryota > Metazoa > Chordata > Ceratodontiformes > Protopteridae > Protopterus > Protopterus annectens. The sequence goes on from NC_056743.1 coordinate 1,678,153,862, forward strand.
GGTTACTGTTACTCAGGCCAAACAAGAGCCTGAATTCTCCCCCCATACCACCACTTGTGATTCAGGGAGTTGGGTACATAGCTCTCAACTGTCCAGATTTTCACAGAATATTTGGCTCATACGTTTGTTCTGTTCCTCTTAAAATTTGTGGTTTTCTGGCAAATCAATAAGAACTGAATTCACTAAATAATGACAGCCCTTTAAGTTTCAGTCTTCCTTTCTTTCAGGAAACACGTGGTAACACAAAAACACTTTATTTTAGCAACTTTCAAAGATTATACAAGCAATATTTAAAATGTGTTCCTGGTTTTGGGCTTTTGCCCTCCCCCCCCCCCCCCCAATAACTTTTGGCTTTTTCCACATTTCTTGTGCAGCGAAGTAGAGAGATTTAGTTGAGTGTTAAGTGGTTTGTACAAGGAGCTGATAACTTCAGTGGAAGAGAAGTTAAGTGCTATGCTGCTTGCATTGTTAGTAGCACAACAGGTAGTATTCTTGCATCTTGATGCAGAAGGCTGTGGGTTCTTCTCCCACAGTATGCTAAAGGATCACTGATACTGTACTGTGTTGTACTTTAAAGGGAATGGATGCTGCAGTCCTATGAATGTCCTCCTTTAGAGGAGTTACCTAGTAAGTATGATTTTGTTATCAATTTGCCATCCATTTCCCATTGCAAGATTACTAGCTTATAATTTTTTAATGTAGCATAGGCTAGTTATTCTTCAAGGGCAACAGACACTTTATTTGTAGATGAAATAATGAAATATAAAGTTGTTTGCTAGCAGAAACCTCTTCATTAGTTACATATACCTCTAATGTGGAATTATTTAAATGACTTACTTCTGCAGAGATTTTGCATATTTACTGATATTAGTGGATTGTAATGACATAAGTTTCAGTGGCCTTTTATGGTGGAAATTTTCTGAAATGGGTAGTTTAGTCATTATTGTTTCAAACATTTTGTTTCATTGCTTACCAGAAGACTGTTCCAAACTATAAATTTAAAACACATTCTAACAAGTGGTGCTGTATTATACAAGGAATATGATTTAATACAATCAGGTTAATACAATCAGGAAAGTCAATCAAAGAATACATACATGTATGCTTGCTCACAGGATGCAGGAGCTTAAAATAGGTAAAGAGACCAGTCACCAGTGGAGTCTTCTAGGGTTCACTGCTGAGACTTTTTCTGTTCGGCATATACATCTCAAAAGTAAAAGGAAATACCAAAGGGGTTTAGCTGACTAAGTCTGAGATGACTGCAAGCTAGGAGCAGTTGCTGAATCCCCAAATGACTTAACCATCACGCATGAAGATTTGTCCCAAACAGTAACTGGTGCCAGAATCATGAATTGAAACTAAACTCCAAGAAATACATTATCATATCCTTTGGGTAGTCATCTACTCCAGGGAACTGCCAAACTGACAATGCCTCCTGAGAACTGACCCAGTTGTTTGGCATTTGGGAACCTGTGTGTATAGTGACCTAACTTTTGACCAATATGTGCCCAGAGTCATAAGAAAGTCATTCTATATTGCACAGCTTATAAGTAAATTGATTGTGACTAGATCTAGAAATGTTATTGTCCCCTTTACAAAGCCCTCATTAGGTCAATCATTTTGTATAATGCCCACTTTGGAATGTATCTGTCCAGACCCATACAACAACTGGAATACCCACAGAGATACCTTACAAAAAGGATACAAGTCCTAAGCAATAGGTTTTGCATGGACCACCTGAAATATTTACCACTATACTCAGTATCCTACAGAGTGCTTAGAGGTGACATATCTGGCATACAAGGCATCCTCCAACCTAATACAGATGGACCTGTTGAACATCAGCAAGTCAAATGGCATCAGAGATACGCAGTCCAGGTATCTAAACAGAATGTTGTGGAGAGATGGATATATATTACAGAGGCTACCACTGTTCCAGAGCAGGCTATCCATTCAAGTAAAACAAAGTTCATCCCTGTCTATATTCAAATGCAACTTGGATCTATGGATGGGTAATAGAAAATGTACTCCAGGATTTCCCCTCATGTCACTAACGGATAGAGGCAGTTCCTAAATGCTGCATCCCTTACATGGGTCCCCTCAAATTATCTATAGTATGATCACATTTATTCTCACTAGGACTAATATACAATTAACAGCCATGGGATAGGTAAGACCAATCAGGAAATGTTGATTCAAGCATCAAAAGGGAAACTGGCTATGCTTAAAACGTCTTTCAAGTGAACCTATGCTATGATAGTAAATAGTTTTAAAAAAATTGCCCTTTTTAGATCACTGTGTCCCTCTCACCCTCCACCCCCTCCAGTCTTCGGTTTTGTATTAGAACATTACCCCATCAGATGCACAGTAGCAAGGACTGCCCAAACCCCACCCAGCACTCTCAGCATTAATTTATTTTGAAAACTGCTTTGAATAAACTTGGGAAAACTTCAGAGAACTAAGCATGGCAAGCTTTGTAATTATTTCAATACAAAGCCTTTTCTCCTTTATTTGGTGGTACCAGGATTTCCAATTCCCATTGATCAAAAGCTTCAATATATTAAATGTTAGACTAAATAATTTGGCAGAATATGTAGTTACAAATGGTGTGCTGACCCAAACAGATTTTTACCTATTACAACATACACAGAATATGCTGCTTTTATACAAAAGTATCATACTATTACACTGAGAATTACAATTATTTAAAGGGGAGGGGACGAACATATAAAATGCTACATGTACAGAATCTATTACACAGACTTAAAATTCCTATTCTGTAAAGGTGTGGGGTGTGGGTGGCGACCTTTATGGGAGGTCTTTTTTATTGAATGTATTTATTGTCCCACTGCCTCAAAATATTGCTTGTTGCTTTATCTCCAGAAAAAAAATGTTTAAAGAAAGGTGGGGTGGTGCAGGGGGGCTTGCCCATTATACCAAAGAAAGGTGGGAGTGCATGGGTTATGGGTATGGACTGCAAAACAGGAACTTGTGGATACTGTGTACATACTGCCCTTCTGACCCACTTCTTACCCTAAACAGTATGTGTTTAAGTACAAAGTGACAAAGCAAGGCCCAGGACATGCGGTGCTTTCGAAGGTGCACTTGTAAATGTAGAAAATAATTCACATTCACCATGTCACTGTATAATCTGCATGACTTGTCACTCAGTCCTGTCAGTCATGTAGACCACACCCATTCCTGCACGAAAATCATGGTGGGGTAATGTTCTAATACAAAGCCGGTCCAGCACTGAAGCGTTTCACTCCTGGCATAGGGAGTGGCTGAAGCATGATTGTGGGTTTGTTGTTTCTGGTGTTCTTTTTTTTCCCATTGCTGGCCATGCTTTATTCAGTCTGCCTCTTGGCTGTGTGGATCTAGAGTGGCTCTGTTTTGTGCTAGACTGGAGTGGAGCTGGATGTTGAGCTGTACATGCCTATTGACAGTGCAGATTTTCATAGTAGGTAAGCATTTTGTCTCATGGTTCGGTCCATTTTCATAACTGTGGTTTTCTGGCAGGTTGTTTGGCAATCATTAAGATTGAAATTGGTAGCTAGTGACAGACATTTGAGCCGCAGACTTTGTGCTCTTTTAATGTGCATGTTACTGGAGTTTGTGGTAGGAATGGGTGTTTTTTGCGTGGGAAGTGGTGCCGATTGTGGTGCCTCGGTGTTGACCTTGTTTCTTAAAGTGAAGGAACTGCTGGAGTGTGAGCTACATAACAGACAAATGCTGTGCATGTGTGGAAAGTTGTAGCAAGCAGCCTGTCTAGATGTTGTCACATATTTAGGTCCAATTACATAAAATTGTGTATTCTGGCAACTAATGGCACTTTCTCAGGGATGGTAGGTGGACAATGATGGCAGACATTTGACTTTCAGACTTAGTACCCAGAAGTCCATCGGTGCAGAGTCAGAACTTTCAACTTGGTAGCAGCTGAGATGTGGAGGGGGTGCTGTTGTGGTGCGGACATTCAGGTTGAGCCATACCTTAATTTGGGTCCATTGTAGTAGCTGGTCTGATCATTATTGGCATATTATTAGGGGCTAACATTAGAAGTAAGACAGCATGGGTGAGGATGGCATAGTGCATAAGGCGTTTACTTTATTGGCATAAGATACAGGGCCTGATTTTGTATGAGATATTTGGCTAGGAACAACAGTTTGCCGGTACTAATTTATAGAGGCTCCAGCAGCCTTTTATGTGCCTTGTCTGAGAGAGTTGGTGATTATGGTAGTTCATTGTTTTATGTATACCAAATAAATCATTCTGATAGGCAAGTTAAATGTTGTTTTCTTATATAAAATAAGAGAGGCATTGCTAACAGTGTGTGTGTGTGTGTGTGTGTGTGTGTGTGTGTGTGTGTGTGTGTGTGTGTGTGTGTGTGTGTGTGTGTGTGTGTGTGTGTTTTGTCAGTTATGCAGCAGTTGGATGTGGACTTGCCATAAACTGCTACACAAGTTTTAGTACAGCAACTGCAGATGACCCAAGTTATGTTGTTGCTTCAATTATCCTCTACATGCTGGGTTAAGTGGAATACACTTCTGTTGGTTTGCTTGCATTCTGCCATTTAATGGGTCATCTAAAAGTAGAGGTCCAGTCACAGCAGGGGTGGCATAACACTGTTATTGTTGTAGTATGTTCCTTTATTGGAAGCAAAAGGATTTGTTGGGGGATATGGCACTCAGTGCTAAGGAAAAGTTGATTGGGTGTGCAGAGAATTTACAGTTTACATTTCCTTTTGCAGATCCACTGGAGTGGTGTACCAGGAGGCCACAGATCAATGTGGGTTGAGCGCAGAGGTGACATTTGTGCAGGTAGCTGGAGTGCTGCAATGAGGTCATAGAGTTATGAGCACAGTGTAGGCATCAGTTGGTGGCATAAAGGTGATGGATTCTGCTTGGCTACATATGGGGCCACTGGAGTGGTGTACCAGAAGGTTGCAGGTGATCTTACTTTAGTTGCTCATTAAGACATGTTAAACTTGGTGCAGTTTGGGTGTAGTATAGAGGCAAGTGAGGCTGAGGCAGTACAACGGCGGGGTAGAGTGGGTTGGGGGGTTGTTTATGAGGAGTTTGGAGTTGTCCACAGGTGGGGTGGAGTTGCGACAAGGTGAGGTTGAATTGTATGATTGGGGCATGGTGGTTTAGGTTTGAGCTTTCTTGGGGAATGGCAGTACAGAGGGGTTACTCAGTGGTTGGTGATACTTTAAGAGTTTAGCATGGTGCGTTATTGGATTTGGCATCAGGGGGAAGGCAATCAGATGATGTACCTGATCTGGCCCAATTAAAGGCTAAGGGAAAGTGTTTTTTTAGAGAGCTTCTAGTTGGGTGGGGGTTAATAAATTGTGGCATTGTTTTAAGGTAACACAGAGAAGGAAAAGCTTCAGGGGGGAAGCCGAGCCTGAAGTTGCTTGTCAGACAGTTTACTTGGATCTTTTGGTGAGGATTAGCAAGTGGGTGGATTGTTTACCATGGCGGTGCCTTGGACGGCTCAGATAGGTTTGTTCATGGGGTTTTGCATTTGTTACAAATGTGGCAGGAGGTGTTGGGTTAGGGGGCATAATTGGGGAGTTGATTCATGGTTTGTTGGATGGAAGGATGACTGGGGATGTTGAATATTTGAACTTTTACTTTAACATGGAGTGTTTTTTTTTTTTAGTGTTGGGATTAGGATTTATTTTATCTGAGTAATATAGCAGTGGTAGGGGTTGTGTGTTCTCATTAAACGAGGTGCCAGGTTGTCTCAGGATTAAAGATTTGTTTTTCGAGTTTGTGGCACCTTTTTTACATGGGAGGCTTATGGTAGGGCATTGCCAGATTGGGTGCATTTTCATTGCAGAAGTCTGGGGGTTCTTTTTATAAGGAAGGCATACAGTGAGGTCAAGCTGGTTTTAATTTAGCAGGCATAATATTAGCAGGAGAGGTTGGGGGAATAGGGTCCATTTTCAATTGGTCAAGATGACAGTGGAATGGTTTGCTGGTGTGGTCAGCTGAGGCATGTTAGGCTGGGTTAGAAGGATTAGATACTCATGGCAGGATGCTGAAGTAGCTTTTAGAAGTAAAGCATATGGAGGGTGTTGCTAGCTTGGTCATACTCTGTTGCATTTACCAGTGGTTAGGAGATTGGTGGGATGGATTGTTGAGTTAATTGGTTCAGGCTTGGGAACAAGTTGGTATATGTTAGTGGGTCAAGAAGTTCTTAGCTGCAATTACTTCAGTTCTGTAGGTGAGGAGGTTAGGTTAATTTAAAATTTGGGCAGTACCTCATGCTGGAATTGTAGGTTTGATAGTGTCAAATTAGGTTGACATCGCTTATTGTCAAAGTAAGTCAGTTGCAAGGGTCAGAGTGGGCTTATGGAGGGCCATTGACTTACATTTTGTCTGCTTATTGTTCAGGAAGGTAATGATGTCACTAACAGGGCAGTGTGGGTCTCACAATGGTTTCTTGCTTTATAATAGTGGGTTTGATGGCAGGAGTTTTGGTGATTGATCTATTAGGAATGAAGTTTCAATTTGGTCATGGGTAAAGTCATTGGGAGAAGAAAGGGGGTGCAATTAGACAGATTTTTTTTCTGGTGTCATTAGACTAAGTGGTGCATTTGACAAGTAATGGCCTGGGAAATATTGCGTACTTGCTATTGGTAGCTAGGTAAGTGATTGTAGCCAATATACAGAGGGTGCGCTAGGTTATGAGGTTATGGTTTGCCACTTTAGCATTGTAGAGGAATTGAGTTTTATCCAGTCAGACAGATGACTACTTTAGTTGTTTATGAGTTCGGACATTGGGAGGTGGTGACACAGTTCTGGTTTGTTTACAGAAGATGCTGTACACCAAATGATGTTTTTCATGCCTTTTAATGAGCTATTAGGTTGGATTTTTTTGTAGGAGAGAGGGGGAACAGCCTAGTCAGGCTGGTGGGTGGAGAAGAGGGAGAGGTGTACTCTCTTCTATTCCCCCTTTGGTTTGGATTGCTTACTTGGTTGTTTGTTACTTCATTTGTGAGTGATGGGCCGCTGCTTCATAAGTAAAATAAGCAAGTGGTTCCTCACAAAGAAAATACAGGGTGTAAACAACATGAACTATGTGGAGATAATAAAAGCCCTATCTCTTTACTCAGTCTCTTACTGACTATTAAAGGATGACCTATGCTTGTCTTACAAGGCACTCACAAATCCAACCCTGATGGAACTGCTACACATCCATAAGACAAACAGCAGGAGGGTCACCCTAGCTAGGGATCTAAACTTAGTTACCGACTCAAACAAAACATGCTGGATTGACAGATATGTGTCTTAGGGATTTCCCCTTCTTTGGAACAGGTTTCCTATTCATGTTAAGCAGAGCCTTTGCCTGGGCATCTTCAAATGCAGTTTGGACCAATGGCTGGGGAATCTCAAATTCATACCTGGGGTAGCACATATGTCCCTTACGGACAGGGCAATCTATAAAATACTGAAGACAATGGCACACACATGTGCTATTCTTTTGCTCCTAAAGGCCATATATTGGGTAAAATCAGGTCATATTGTCTAGGTTTTTAAGGGCTCATAAACTGTTAGCCTACTAATCTCCTATGATTGCATGAACCTATTAACCTATTAGAAAGCAAGTGTGTTGATATGGTTTGAATTGGGGGGGTATCAGTTATTATCACATGATGTCTCCTTGTTTATTTTCAAATCTAAACTTTCAAATAAAAAGTGAGAGATCTAAATGCAACCTTGGGTGGTGTGAGGGGCAAGCTGTCTTACATTCCATGCAGTGTCACTAAAGTGACTAAACAGCAGAGAAATCTGCAGTGTTGATTTTGAGTCCTGTTTATGAAAATGAACTCCATGGCAGAATCAGCTGCCATTAGAAAAATTTAAAGCATACATCATCATTTACTTCTGCTATGACAGACATGTACAAAATAGTATAAAGTTTATGATATAAATGTACAATATCAGTACTGATCAAGTTAATGTGTTTCATGTTATTCAAACTATAACAATGCATGATCTCTCTGAACACAATCCTAGTCTGTCTCAATAACTGATGCACCACTTTGCATCTAAAAGTCAAATCTAAATTAAAAACAAGGTATAGAGGAACAGAATCCTTGGAAAGTAGACAACAATTGAAACACGGTGAACCCATTTTTGATATGCTGTGAAATTTCAGTAGCACTAGACACCTTGGAGGATTAAGCAAGCATGATGTCAGAAGAATGTTGTAATGCGTTTAGGCATTAGTGGATAATTTATTTGTGTGGTGATTTTGGGATTCAATACAAAATGGAAAGATGCCGTAGGTATCTGGACAAAGGACCAGATGCATAGTGAAATGGAAGAAACATGGGAATTTTGTTCTTTTCAGATGTTGGAGTGAGTTTCATTTATTTATTTACTTATTTATTTATTTATTCATTCATTTATTCATTTATTTGTTTGTTTATTTAGATTGCTTCAGTTACAATAAAGCACAGCAAAAAGAATTAATAATTAGCAATATAAGTTCAGTGATGTAATATTTAAAAATGTGAGGATAATAAATAATATAGTAATACAGCAAACTCCAAAAAGAAGTCAGAAGTGTGAAAAAAGTTAATACACTATAAATAAATCACCATTGACAAGAAAATAAAAACATTGCATGCATAAAATGATGAGCGCTTTTGTCCCACATTATGTGGAACTTCATCACACAAACTGAATAACCTGTTTAAATATTCTACCATCCCATCGTAGTGTAATTCATCTGCCTTTTTACTTAAAGATACACACCTTTGATATTAGTAATTTAAAAATAGCAATAAAAACATATATATAAATAACTTGCCATGAATATACACAATTCTAAAAATACTATAAAAAAAAGCAAGGCAACCGGCAAACCTAGGGATAAAAACTCCGTGGTAGAAAACAAATAGTGAATAGATTAATAAATAATCCATGGAGCTACCATGCCAAGCGAAACCCTTCCAAGGGCAAAAGCATATATCAGTCCATGCAAAAAAGGCAAATTCCAGCATAATATACTGTGTAAAACTCAGCTTTATTATAAATAGATGGTAAGCGCTTTCACTTAGGAGCTTCTTCAGACCAAATGATTTAAATAGACAAGGAAACCACAATATATATGAGTAAAAAACACACCCACATCAATTATTCAATTAATCAGGGTTAAAACTACGAACCCAAAATAACAACTAACATAACATATCTACTTACACGAATCCAGCCCCTTTCTGCAACAATAGGTCTCATAGGTGGACAATCTGAATGTTTGTGTATTTTAGGAAGGCCTTGAATAATAGGAATCAAGGGAAACTCAACATTCAAAAAATGATGACCCCCCCCATGTGGTTTACTTAGCTGAGTGTGAACTATGTAGGGCATCTATTAGACCTGCCCTGAAAAGGAGGAGGTTGCATAAATAGTATTTGTTATTTTAGATGTATGTATTTTTGTATATATACTTTTACATACATATTATGTATATATGTATATATATATATATATATATATATATATATATATATATATATATATATATAAATATATATATATATATATATATTTTTAATATATTTTTTATATATTTTTGTTGCATATTTTTTAGCTTTGTTGTTTCATAAGTTAATATATCATGTAAACATGTCTGGGTTGTCAGGGAATGGAGAGGCAGTGTACCACCGCTGTCAGTAACGCAATTATTTATCTGGTACACTGCCTCTCCGTTCCCTGACAACCCGGACATGTTTATTCAATGTCTGTAACAGAGTTTGCATTTACCTATCCATGACTACCATGGTTTAGTACGTGTAGGAGGTTTGTGCAGTGGTTAGGGGCATTTACTTAGTGACTGCTTCATTGTCGAACTAGTGAATGTCGGTGAAGTGAGATTTCAATTATTTCATCTGTTGGTGATTTCGTGTCAGAGTACTGAATGCCGATATTATGACTTGTCGATGAAGTCATATGGACCCGATATACTATACTTTATAATGACTGGATGGGTATAAGATCTTGAGCCCCTAATTGCTATTCTTCCTTGTGGGCATTCCCAGTATAAAGATGTATGTATTTTCTGTTGCACAACTATTCACACAGTGCAGCATACATAGCCATTGGTGATGAGTGGTTATTGTTATTTATGGTTCAATGTATAAAATGCTGAGAATTTGCAATCAGTAACATGGCCTTGCTTACTGTCAGACAAGGGGGTTCAGAAACAATGCACAGAGGACAACAACAGTGTATAAGCTTGTCTACAAATTGTTGTATGTCAATTCCAGCATTTTCCTAAGTTCGGTGACAACTTGATGTGATGTAATAACTGTTAGTAATGTATTTTGAGTGTTATGATACAGGGACTGATGTTTGCTGCAAAATATTCAATTCATTAGTCATTTTCCAAAATGTAGTCAGAAAACCTTTGGTTGTGTATTTTCAAACTGGAGTATTAATGATTGTTAAACCGGTAACCAGGCATTCTACTGCTCTGTGAAATAAACCGAAGCAGTGTATAAGGTGGTCATTGCTAAATTATAATGAATTAAAGCACTTATCTATGTTGTGTTTAATTTTTCTTTGAAGTATCACCGTCATATGCTTTATTGCACTCACATTGCAATCACACCCATAGTCATACACATATATAAAAATTTGCTGGTAAAATGTCCTTCACATATATTTGAACTGGAAATATTATCTTCCTATTGCAGGGTTAATGGAAAGTACACATGACAGTTGTGTTTCTGTGACATAAGCTTTGATGATTTAGTCTATTATGATAGTGATATGTTGTGTGTCTCACTTCTCACCCCTCACATCATTCATGCTAATTTCACAACTCTGATACTATCCAGTTTCAGGACTGGAAGAAGTATGTATAACTCTTTCATAGACATCCTGCATTTGCCCACAAATTTATGTAATTTGTTTTCCATTATTCCTGCTGTGAGCATTTGGTACATGTGCCCATGTGAAGTTTTAAACTTTTCAGTACTTGCACAACTTTTACAGTAATAGATTTTCCTTCTGAAGATGTCTTGATTTGTGTTTTAATGTGACCTACTCTGACAGTAATGTTACACATGTCCATGAGTTCAGTAAATGCAATGTAAAACAGTTACTCCTTCTTTCTCCACATGCTACAGGGATTCCCCTTACTTACGTTTTCCAGATTTGCTTTTCTATTTGTGTTATGCTGTGAGCACACACTCACTTCTGGATAACGTTTTATGTACATTCAAAATTCAAAAATTGAAATCATGTCATCAAAACACTAAAACCAACAAATTCCAGCACACAAGATTATAAAGACCAAGACACACACTTTGGTGATTGCATGTGCATCCCTTTGTTTGCATTGTATATATACACACATAGTTGAGTAATTTCTTACCTCAGCATGGATGGGTGCCTGTGTTGAGGGCTGAAGTCGAGGCTGAGTGTCATATTGTATGTCTTGGCTTACTACAGATTTGTTTAGCTACATTGTTCATCATACTCAGATGACCAGTCATTTTGCTTCAGCTTGATGTGTAGATCACATTAATGAATCCCAAGAATGTTTGCACATATTTGGCTCCAAACAAACAATTAAGCAGGCTGTTTTCCTGTATAACAACAAAGAACTGGTGATCCTTCACCTTGCAGTTCACAATTAAGTAAGTTTTGTCCTGCAACCTTGTCATACTTTTCTCATTATATATTATTTTTATTACGACATACTAGCAGATATGATACTTAAATCTATTTGCATCACAAAATATTCCTCTTTTAAATAAAAAATAAAATGCATGTCAAGCATTACTTTTTCTCACCAAAAATACACTTTCCTCCCTACAAACTAATCCTGACATCACTGTGTATAAATAAAGTTTGATTTTACAGTTTATATCTTTAAATAACATATATGTTCCACTCAGGTTCATCAATAGATAGCATGTTAGGTCTGTATGAAATCCTGCATTACATTATTTTGGAAGTTACATTTTCAGATTTATTTTTTATATTGTCTTTGCAAGCTTGCCTCCATCCTCTTCTACTTGGATTGCGAAGATCAGTAAGCATAAGTTATTGGTTAATATCAATGTTTACTAACTAAACCAACATTGAAACAAGTTTGATACAGGCATGACTTTTAGTATAAATAGCTAATAAAGTTTCACACGTGCAGCCTTGTACCTGCATGTAACATTGTACTACTGCCTGATTTATAATCAAATAAATCAAAACCTTACTGGTCTTAACAATGAAAAAATCACTGGTCCTTTAATCTTAGGAAACCAAATATGCATCCTTTGGAATTGCATAAGCCTTACAAATATTCAATTCCAGAGTACATTTCTGCTATGAACAATGTCTTGAAGCTAAGAGTCTACAAAATCAGTATTTAAGGACAATTATTTGGAATTTTCAAAATGTGTGGCTTCACTGGCTTGGCCCTGTTTTAATGGCCATGATGCAGGCTACACTATTTTAGTTTTGATGTTTTTATGTATGATAGGCTTTACTAAGTGAGATAACAAGCTTCATAAGAATTAAATAAATACAATCATTTTCTAGTGAAATCTTGCCTGTGGCCACATGGTAGTTTTACCAGATGACATAGCAGTTCCATTTAGTTGATACCAATGTAACACATTAGGGATTTTCTACATGTATAAATAATTAATTTGATATGCAAACGTTCTCACCTTCCAAAAAGAGCAGGTTTAGTCTGATATAGTTCTGAACAAGTCACTCTGAGCAGAATAAAAATTCAAATTCTTAAGCATGTGCAATGACAATTTTAAGCAAGAACATAATTTTTTTATTAATTGTGCCATACTTTGTCTGACCTATATGTATCACCTTTTGTGTCTACATTAGGGTATAAACTTGCATACAGCATTTTAATCTTAAATTGTAATGTAAGTGTGGCATTGATGAAACTCAAGTTTACCTTTTTAAACATTCTACATGCTACTGTGCGCTATTGTCTGGTTATGTATATTTCTGTATAAACAGGAACTTATTTTAGAGCATTTGAGACTTTATTGCTCAGGAAACATGAACATGTTAAGATGGAGGCAGTGAACCTGACCTCCCTTCCCTTCATTAAGGACATTGTGTTGTAAGCGACAGATAAAAATATTACAGTAGGGATATTTAGAATTATGAGCAGGAATGAAAGTTCTGATTGTGGAAGGTAACTCTAAGAATGCACACCTGTCCTCATAGCTAAGCACATTATTTGGTTCGTTGTAGCCATTTGTTGCTAGATATACTCATAACACACATTTCTTACTAAAATCCCATCACTGTTGCTTATTGACTAACACTAGAGCTTTAGAATTAATCTGATTAGGGAAAAGCTTGAGTATAAAAGTATTAAATCATGTCTCAGGGATGAAACAGAATTTCACGTAGGTCGGATGACTAAGTTCTTTGTACATATTCTACAAAAATCTTTATGTCAGTAAAACTATACAAGGTGCATAGGATGGAGACATCATGGCACACTCCATTATTGCCTAGATTTTCTGGAACCACTTGAAGGTGATTTGTTACTGACAGGCAAGTGGTCAGCTCAGACATGAATGAGGCCTGGCCACTCTGACTGGCAGAGTGAATGAGTTAGAGATGTGTTCCTATCAAGCTATTACTCTTTATAAAAGCAGTTAATATAGCAATAATCTGTAATTGTGTCAAGCAACGTTATCAGAAATGTCTGTTTAGGTGAAAGCAGTTGACAGAATTCAGTGAAAGCCAATGAAAATAGGGCATTGACATGCCACTGTGTCTTAAAGAAAGAAGTACTTGTGAGTACTTCTGTTCCAAATTAATGTTACAAGTGCTTGCAGAAAAAGAAATGCTCAGTTAGCTTATAGGATGAAGGAGCTGCTAACAAAATGTTTCCCGTGGTTTAGTGGTGCAAGATGAGTCCCTCAGCTTCTACTGCCTAACTGTATTATTTTGAATAAGTCAGTTAATCAGACACTGATCCTGGGCTGAGCATTAGAGAGGTCCATGGAGTGCCCTTCCACAGAAAACAAATTAAGTATATAGTGCCACATTGTACAGAAAAATAGTTTTTGTTCAAAATGAAATTTCGTCATTTTAGAAATCCCTTTCTTGTCATTTTGGGTTAAAACAACTAATAAAATAAGACAAACCAGTAAGAGTGATGCAGGAACAATGGCATTCCCTAGACTATCATACAACAGTCTATTGTACAGTGAAGGTGTAACTTGTAAGTATAACTATTTCCTTATTTTTTCTTTATCCTTTGTTGACCGGATTAATCTCACTAGGCTACTAGCTTCTTTTCAGGGGAGACCCAGGGTGGTATTTATACTACTAACTAGGGCACCAAGGAACTTGCCTTGCTGTTTTTGAAACGTGCTGTGAGACCCTTTACATCCACCTAAGCTACCACCAACTCAAGCAGAGGGGACCTTGGTTTAATGTCTCATCCAAAGGACAGGTAATGGCAGATATGAATTATGTTAGTGGAAGTATATAACAATAGCTCTATTAAATATTAGTGGAAGTATATAACATCTTTATTAAATATTAGTAGAAGATTATAACACTATCTCTATTAAATGTTCTATTAGTTTCTGATTCTCCTTCCAGCAATAATGTCTCCAAATGAATAATTAAGTACTACGATTACAAAAGAAATAATAAAAAAATGGCTAGGTATATTAAAAGTACAGCTTATAATTTATATTGAGAGATAATGTAGTCATAAAACAATGTACTGTGCAGATTCCTCTTGGGCCTAGTTTCATTCATGATGCTGTCCTCTCCTGCTTCCAGAATAGCATGAAATCAAAGAAAAGGTAAAACCTAATACCACATATCCATAGTCATACTGTGCCAAAAGTGTTCTAACACTGACATATTAAAATAAATAAATAAGTAAACATGCATCAGATAGGAGAGGTCACTCAGAGAACGTACCAAATTACAAACTTCTATCTGTGGGCAAGAGGCCATTCCATATCTAACCATGTGTCAGTGGTTCAGTGTAATTGTGCATTAATCTGACTTCTCTGTACTCTAAGGTAAAGATTAATATGTTTAGGTTCATAGGTGCACACATTAGCTTAGTAACTGTCGGGTGTACCTGCATGAGATATATGCCCTACACTACTTACATCATGTGTGCAGATTGCTAACAGCATCCTGCAATGAAAAAGTAATCACTGCCCTTGTTCATTTTGACAGTGTTATCACTGTTACATATGATTATTTTATAATTATTTTATCAGACTGATAGTGCAATATACCATTTGCAATGCAGTTAGTATATTTGTGTATGGTGTTTATTTTACCATTTAAAAGTTTGCACAACCAAACTACACAAAGAACTTAAAAGTCCATCTTATATTGTGCATCACACCATTGATGGCTATCAATTATTTGTCTTTTCAGTTTACTGTCATAGCTGTCCTTTAAATCTACTCTCTCTCACCATAATCATGATGCACTTTGATCAGTTCACATTCCCAGCTGTATATCCTAGCATCCTTTCATACTAGGGAAGAGGCTAGGACACTAAATATAAGGGTCAGTGCATTAGACAGTTTTCCTGCAAAGCATTGCCTCACAGAAGTCCTGCTCCATTGCCCTGCGCCATGATATTTTCAAGAAGCAGTGTGACAGAAAACTAGATGAGCATGGATTAGAAGGAGAGTGTGAGATTGAAGACTCATGACTCATTGTGAACAGACCACTCAGCTGTCCTTGTTTGGAGGGACACTCCTACTTTCATGTCTGATTCACTGATTTGCATGATGATCCTATTTTTGGAGGTGTGTCCATATTTTCCGGTCTCATTTTTCCCTTCATACAACTGTCTGAATTCTATGTAATCACACATTTTTGAAGTTGTCTAGTACACAGAAAATAACACTAATATGACCAACATACTAACTGCAGCAATAAATTAAAGAATGTGGACACACATCTAATATGTCCCATTTTCAGAAGTAAAAATAAATGACCTTGTATAGTAGAAATCTGCAATGCAGTCCATTAAACTCTACAGATTTTGTAATCTTTTTGACAATGTACTTATACTTTTCTATAATTTTTGTCACTCTTGTTTTTTTTAAATGTATTTCTGAGAAGTATCTCACATTCCTATTAAATGTGGGAAGAATTATGTGCTTTATAGTATTTACATTTTATGGTTTTTAGATTGTTGGCTGGATATGTCTGTTTTAAGGGGCTTTCTACCTGTTTTCAATGTGTGCATGTTGAAAGGTAGGATTGTGAGCCACACTGAGAAAATTATGACTTTGTCTTCACTAAAGGACTCAAAAGATCGTCTTACTAAAAACTGTTATAGTGGAGCACGCATCTTCATACTTCTGCAAATCATGGGTTCAGGAATACTAAATAACACCTTACGTGGAGTGTTGTGAAACTGACACAGTTATCTGATGAGAATGCCAAGAGGAGTTCAGTTGTTGAATGTCTTTCTGATATTTTCTTTCTCTTTAAGCTATATCCTTGCAATAGCATTTTTTCCTTTAGCAACATACATAAGCCAATTGTATAAAAATTAAATAATGTAGTATCTGGGATTTGACAAAATTGCATAAGTGGTAAATTAGTGGATATCAATATAAATTTGGAGAAAATGGGTCAGGAAGTTAAGTTACATTTTCCAGTGATTTGGTCAAGCTTTTAATTTTGTCACTAAAGGACTCTCACATTCACATTTAAATACTCTGTTCCTATACAGTTTTCTACTCAGATTATTTGCCTGTTGTGTATGCCTGTGCTACAATTCTACTGATTAACTAGTTGTTATAAAAACTTTCCTATCCAGCAAAGTTGACAACCTTAATTCAGTAAAACAGAAGAAGTCCTTGTTAAAGGCATTACTTAACGGAATACATTTATCCAGATTTCCTGACTGTGATTTTTTTTCTTCCTCCTTTCTGTAGCTGACCATTACCTGACCATCAGGTGCTACCAGCTCCTCCTTATTCACCAGGTATACTGGACCCACCTTAGCCTCCTGTGGCCTCAATCAGTCTCATTTCAGGGCTAGTATGGAGATCGAGAACACTGGAACAGTGTGCTATTGAATATTAACACTCACACCCTCCTCACAGCACACTTTGCAGACTCTGTATTAGTGTCAGCATTTATATATGTAACTTCACATAAAGTGGTCAGCCCATTTACAACTCAGAACTTGCAATACTCTTAATGCTGGCATATTGTAACAAGCCTAGGCTGCATTTCTGTCCTCATGATGAGTGATGCAACGTTGATTGCTTACTCTCACCGCCCCTCCGCATGACCCCTGCAGCACTTGTGACCCTAGAAAAACACAGGTCATCCAGGCTGTAGTAAGAGCTTTATGTATCTGCAACACTGGGCCTCCCTGCAATATTTTCATCACAACACTGTTATAACCTGCCAGGCCTTATAAGAATGGTGCACAGTATGGCACCACAAAATAATTTTTTGTATTGTTCTTGAAAGTAACTCACAAAATACCTGTGACTGAAAGAGAACTCTTTGCCAAGCTAATACATTATATTAGTGGTCACGTTGAGCCCTTTTATGTCATAAAAATGTGTACTGAAGAAACTAAAGCATGTATATTCATTTTTTTTTGTAATGGATACCATGTGCAGCTCTTAGAGAATGAGAAATGAGACTGCAGCACATGGATATAAAATAGCTGATATGAATAAAAGCAGAGTTTCCACCAGTAATGATGTATACATTTCAAAGGAGAATAAATGGCCTGATGTCAGATCTCATTCAGAGCTTTTCTCATATGTTACAACATATAATCATCACATGATAAATCTATTAATTATCTTTTGAATGTGCTTATGTAATTGTCAGATACAAACATCAACTGCTACTCCTGATCAAACTCAATATTCTGTGCATGTCATCATAGCTAAAATATCAGTAAGTTCCAGGGTGCTGCATTCTGACATAGCCTGCAGAAAATCACCTATAGCCAACAATCCTAAAGTACTGTATGAAATTAATGTAACAGCAGAATACCATGGTTATGTCTGAAATATATTTCATAAGATATTCCATCTGAAATTTATCCAGCTGTATTTCCATTGTGTTAATGATATATCTAAGTATTAAATAGAAATATAGCCATACAAGCTAGAAAACTACTCACAGCATGACAAAATGAAATTGCAGGGCAAATCATTTATGTTTACATTTGGCAGTCATTTAGAAAAAAGGCTTTTCATTAAAATTCTAATATATAATTGCATTTTTTTTTTAAATTCATTGCACATTCTGTACAACTAATTGCATTGAAAGGTCTGTGATTTAACAAGATGGCTTTTATTACCTGCATCATCAAAAGAATGGTAGCAACTTTTCTAGCACATTCCAGACTTTCTATTCCCAATAATCTGAAGCTGACTGTCAGTGAAATTGAATAATTAAATGTACTTTGGCAGCATATACAGCAAATGTTATTTACTAAACTTTGTTATTGTCTGTACAAGTTTTTCGATGATACCTCATTCACTTATCTGGTCTTGATATAACAAAGTATGCATGCTACAAGCTTAACCAAATTCTAACTATCAGCTTTCCATTTATAGAAAACATTTTGCACATCCCAGTGGAAAAACATAATCTGTTATTAATGAAACTAAAAGCTTAACCTGCTGTGTGGTTCAGTTTTCTTATATTTTACATCAAAGAAGAGTTTGCTGCAGTGCCTCAATTTATTTCACCTGGATTCTCATAAGATCATGCATCATACGATTATTGGAAAAGAAATAATGAAACTAAGGGAACAGAACAGCAGGCTGTAGTAGTGTAACATATATCAAGTTCAGCAAACATCTTTATATGTAACTCCAAACTTCTTTAAATGTTTATCTGAGCAAGGCTTAAAAGAATGTCCATTGTTTTTGCAATTATTTTGGGGCTGCTGTTTGGGTTAAGTCACGTCTTTATTAGTAGCAATACAAAGATGAAATAAATACACCACTTACCTAAGAGTTAAACCATCTGACTGCGCTGTAGAAAGTGGTACGAATTTGTATGATTTTACAGGCTCTGGGGAATCACTGAAAATATTATGGTGATGCAATTTCCTCATATAGTATACACATTGTACAATGTAAATACGTAAACTCACAGGGAATTTGCCACCTAGAGACATAAATGATAAAAGAGAGATGAGTGTACTAGAGTGAAGTCTTTTGGGTAACCATTAGATGCTATTATCACAGGTGAATTAAAAGAAGGTCATAGAGTCATAAAACTAATAGTCTCTGAAAAATTACATTTTTATGTTCAACTAAAATTATTTAAAGTGTCAAAGTACTTTAGACTGACAATTATTAACAGCAGTTTGTTTTCACTGTTCCAAAAAATAATTAGATGGCAATGTGTTTATTGTCTTACTTAACTATGTAAATAGCGTATCTAGTTAGCTGTTTATAATGTTTAGTTATCTTGAGTGGTTTAATGGTGAAGTTGCAGGTGCTAACAAATTCAAGAAAATATCCAAATAAAAGTATAACCATGATTCCTTTTTTTTTTCTGATGCATGCATCTTTTTAGACTTCCAGTTAGTTACCATATATGAATCCTACAATATATTTCTTATGATCCAGTTATTACTATCAGATAAATATGTGAAGCATTGCTGAGGAGGAAGGGCCAGTAAAACATATGGTGACCCACTGGTACACCCACTGGTTATGCAGTTGGCAAACAACTCATTTCCATTTACCAACAGACCCTTCTACCATGAACTTCTTGTAATGTGACACTGTATACATTCTAAGGCGATATATACACCATGTAAAGAAACAGTCCCTTCTACTGTCAGCATTTTGTAATGGGATACTGTACACAATCTAAGGCTAGATATACAACGTGTAAAGAAACAGTCCCTTCCACCATCAGTGTTTTGTAACAAGATTACATTCTAAGGCCAGATATGCACTGTGTAAGATAACAGTCCCTATTACCATGAGCTTCTTGTAATATGACATTGTATACATTATAAGGGCAGATATGCACTGTGTAAGCAAACAGTCCTTTTATCGTTTTAATTTCTCCAAGTCTTTTGGGTTTATAATACCATGATGGGAATGGACCCCATTCCTAAGTCAAAGTATGATTAAAGTTCATGAAATTAGTATTGTTTCGCTCTTTGATGTCAGCCAAAAGTACTCTTCACAGCACCCGCAATGTGCCCAGTAATGACTCCTTCTGCAATTTGTATGGTGTTACATGAATTGGTAACATATCTAAATACGATTGTAAATTCCTTTTTATAAGATCCATTCCTCCTACTAGTATTGGAACTGTCTGGATATCTTTCTTCCACATGGCTCTCTTTCCTGCCTGCAGTTCCAGGTATTTTATGACTTTGTGTCTCTCTGTACGCAAGACACTGTAGTCACTGGGTGTGGCGATTTCAATGATCAATGCTACTTTTTTCTTCTTTTCTTGGACCACTATATCCGGTTTTTCTATCATCTATCTTTTGAACTGTTGGTATTGGGTGATCCCATGTGATATAAACCATCATTTTCTATGATTCTTTGTGGCCCATATTTTCAGTGTTCTTCAGCCACTTTGATACCATAATATTTGCACAATCTCCAGTGTAACAGTCTTGCCACATTGTTATGCCTTTTGGTATACAGTCCCTCTGCCATTAGCACGTTGCAACAGTGTGGGTGACTGTTTCCAATTTGGTTTTACAAAACCTACATATGTCTGTTTCTCTCACATGTTCAATGGCCTTTGTAAACCAACATTTACGTAACCCACTATCTTGGGCTGCCATTATTAAACTTTCATTTTTTGGTTTAAAATCACCTCTCCTTAACCATCCCTGCATTCATTCTTGATCAACACTAGGCTCTTCCAGAAGTTTTCTATACTTTTAAATATATTTATGTTTTTTCCACATTTGTTGCTTTCTTATCTTGTCCTTCACCTTATATTCCTTCTTTTGTTTTTTGGCACATTCAGAAACTGCCTGGTTTTTATCCACTTCTGGTATGATTTCCATTCAAGCTTGACATCGATATGCTTCTGTTAAATTAAGCAGAGATGTCATCTTAGATTTATTCTCCTCATGTTTCAAAACTTTCCTACATTTTGGTCTTGTGAGGTCAGTAGATATGTGCGGAGTCCCACGATTGCAGATATGTACATGTAATCAATTTAAAGGAGGCCCATCCCTCCTTTGGAACATGGAATATATAATCTTGGTATACACTGATTTTTATAAATCATTTGGTGAGCATGCAGCATCCTTCTTGTATTAATATCCAATCTATCCAACACTTTTTTTTGGGGCCAGTCAATCACTCCAAAACTATAAGTTCGGACAGGAAGAGCAAATTGATTTATAGCTTGGATCTTGTTTCTAGATGTCAGTGCTGTTCTCAGGATTAATTTAAGTCTTCTAAAGTACTCCTTACTGATTTTTATTCACATTTGCTCATGTTTTATTGCTGATACTTTGTCAGTTCGTAAGTATTTATATACTCCCTCTTGCTCAAGTTCTTTTATATCATATTCTTATCCCAAACTGATGTTTTCCTGATGCTGCAGTTTTCCATTTTTAAAGGTTGCTTTTGCACATTTATCAAGACCAAATGACATTCCATTGTCATCTGAAAAGGGTTTGACAACCTGCTTTCAATTCCTCATCTGATGAGCTATGCAGTTTAAAATCATCAACAAGGAGAAGATGAGAAGTCTTTAGACTTTGTGTTTTCTAGGAGCCAAATTGTAGCTATGGCATAGGCTGTTAAGTAAACAGCTTAATGGATTAATAGCAAGGCGGAATAGCAACGGTGACACAGAGACACTCTGGAATATCCCCCTTTGATACTTAGATTCTTCCCCTTTTTACAGTTTTCCACTATAACTTTATTTAACAACAAATGATCTTTTGTTCAATATGTCTTTCTTTTATTGCCCTTTTGTTCTACTGCCATAATTGAGTTTTCTTCTCAATGTCTATAAACTCTGTCTGCGTCGATTACAGTATCTAGTTTATAAGTCATTGGAATTGGGCTATAATTTTTAGGACAGATTGCAGGTTCACGCTTAAGAAAGAGCATTGCTTTTCCTATTGTTAACCAGTGCAGTGTCTGTTTGGGGTGTGCATATAAATAGTTCTTACTCATAGCTAAATCCTGGTGCAATACTTTCAGCCAAAAGTTAGGTACTGCATCTGGGCCTGAGGTTTTCCAATTAGAGGATTTTTTCTTAACTTTGTTTCAATCTCTCTGGCTGTATCTTCATCCCAGTTTACATTCTGTACCTTTAACCCTCTTATTCTTTCTTTTACTTCTTCTATCCATTTACCATCTTTCTTATGTTACACAGGATCTTCATTGATACTTCTCCAAAATGTATCTATTTCTTCTTTTATTGGTGGTCTTTCAATTCCTTTTATCCTATTTACAAATTCTCTCTAAAATTTTTTTGGATCATCATAACTTGCTTATTTTGTACTTTTCCTTTATATTTATCTTCATATCTTCTAAGTCTTTTCGCCTGTGCTGAAATTATTACTTTATTTGTGATAGTACATGATAGATCCTGGTCTGTTCTAATACTGCGCACTGCTTTTATCACATCTATCTTTCTTAGTATTTTTGTTGATCTGTTCCCTCTTCTATAATCTTCTAACAGTGATACTTCTTGTCTTAGATGCTTTATAGTTTTCTCCATTCGATATCTCCATGATGGTCCTTCTACAGTGAGCTTCTTGTAATGTGACACTATATACATTCTAAGGACAGGTATGCATTGTATAAGGAAGCAGTCCCTTCTACTATGAACTTTCTGTAATCTGACACTGTATACATTCTAAGGTCAGATATGCACTGTGTAAGGAAACAATCCTTTCTACCATGTGCTTTCTGCAATCTGACACTATATGCATTTTAAGGTCAGATGTGCACTGTATAAGGAAACAGTCCCTTCCACCATGTGCTTGTTGTGATGTGACACTGTATACATTCAAAGGTCAGATAGCGCTGTGCAAGGAAACAATCCCTTCTACCATGTACATCTTGTAATGTAACACTGTACCCATTCTAAGGCCAGATATGCACCATGTAAGGAAAATATACTTATGTCTATTCTTAGACTATCTCCTTTTAGACTTGATGTGGGGGTTGTCAGGAAACAGTGTGAGTAATGACTTTAGGTAGTCAAGGGGCAAACTGTGCTTGTTATTCTTGTTCATATGGAAGAATTGTTGGGGAGTGCAAGATGTCACAGTTGTGGTACACTCCTGTTAACTGAGGGTCTGTATGCTGATGTTAAGCTATAATACAATAATATATTTTCATATGATCTGCAAGATATAGTTCTTTCAGTGAGTTATTTCTCTTTGCCATGCATAGTTCAGGGCATTTTGTATAGTGGAACAAGGGATTGTCTGGCATAGTAATGGAGTTTATGGAATTAGAGGGTTTTGCAAATCCTGACTAGTATGTTTTGTAGGTTTAGTTAACCAAAAACCAGCACACATATTGTTTTCCTACTTTTTTAATAACCGTTTTTAGTGCAGATAACCTGCCACTGTAGGTTGCACATATTTACAGAGATCAGCAATGGGCATTTGTATTCTTCCATAATGCTTTAGTTGAGGTATTCAGTGTATTAGGTAGAACTGCCTCCATAGTGTGGGAAAAAGATTGATAGATGCAGTGGATAGTGAAATAAGTTTAATTCATTTATGTTCATTCTTGTCAGTGAAAGCTCTAGTTGAATTTCAGTGAAGACTGCTGTTTGGATATTTATTTTAATAAGAGAAGTCAAAGCAATACTTTATTCATACAGCCACAGAAACATTTGACAATATTTTGTTTACTATGAATGTACTAACTATGAAGGACCAGTTTAACAAAAAATAAAGAATTTCATAATAAGACTGTTAGTTTCCTTAACTCCTGTTTTCTTTCTACAGTCAAGTTTATGTAAACAGCAATCACAGTGGCAGATTTCACATTGTACTGTTTAGATGATCCTTAGAAAAAGAAACTATCATACAGTGGGAACTTATAAAGCGTTTTAAAAAAACTATGATAGCCTATATGGAAATCTGTCCATCTCTAAGAAATGTTCGTACTTAATGAAATGAGAAGTAAAAGTGAAAAAAAATGAAGAATCTTGAACTACATGTGTGCCCAGGCTGAGCTAGAAAACAAAGTAATATCAGTTGATACCAAATCTGATGAAAAAGCTTCCCAGTTAAATCTTTATTAACAGGTGAACATCTACTTGGTCATAGCTTAATAAGAGATTTACATTGCTCCTGCTTGACATTATATTGATATAAACTGCATTCATTCCTTATTAAGTTTCTAATTGATATAAAACAACAATGATCTCACTGCTTATAAAGGGGTCCGAAATGATAGAGGATAAATCAGCAGCCAAAGGAAAGTAGTATTGCTGGAACTGAATTCATCCTCACGTCATGAGTACCATCACAAGGTGGACCCAATGTTTCACAAAATCTCACCAATTGATATATAGACTGTATTTTGTATAACATATATCTTGGAAAGAAGTAGGTTCAAAAATAAAAAAATATATAGTTAGGTGCCAAGACCTAGGATAAAAAAAGTGTCCAGTCCTGGTAGGTGCACTGGTGCCAGGAGTGGAAAAAAATGACAGCCTAGAATGCTTGTGACACAGAAACATTCCTACCATGGGGCCAGGCCAGGCCCAGGAGGAAGATGGCCTCCCTGTTGTAGAAGGAAGTAGTAGCCCACAAAAATCACAAAAACAGAAAGGCTAAAAAAGAGCCATAAAGATGATAGAGTTGACTATTGAGGATAAGAAAGAAATTATGCATTGTTACTATTATGCAAGAAGCTCAGAATTTCCAGACAGCAGATATACAAAAAGATTAAGAGATAAATTAGAGGAAATTAGAGGAAAAAAATACTTCCACAAGAAAACACTGTCAGAACCATAAATATACTCTAAACCATAAATATACCCTATTGCCTACTGACTTACCCTTATTGTACTATATTTACATTGCTGTTTATTTATATTAATCTCTGTATGTAAGCTTGTTTAAAATTGCTTTTCATTTTCTCTTACCTTAACTGTTGTTCATGTCTATGGAGGATTTTCCTTGGGCCGCCACTGAAAATGGGCTCACGCTAAGTTGGATATTCCCAGTTAACAAATGTCAAAATAAATAAATACATAAATGAATAAATAGAAGCTTCAAATAAAAAAATGTGTTTATTGGTACAACAGTTTTATGAAAAACATTATATAGGCCAAGAAACCTTGGGCCATTTGGAAAAAGAACTGACTGAGGAACTTCGAAAATATAAAGAAAAAATTCTAGAGACTTTTGAAAGGTATAAAAAAGAAATATGGACATGAGAAAGAAAGAGAGATCTGATATGGTGCATTATTTATGGAGAAAGTCAAATTAATCAATACATTTGCCTGTAAGATATTTGAAGAGAAATATAGGCAAAGGTATCCAGATATGGAAAATTTCACAACACAAAAAATAAGATCACAAATGGGTAACCTAGAACAGAAGATTAGTAAAGTAGAAGTAACAACAATAGAAGTTGAAGTTATGGGATACCTGCAAAGTGAAGGATTTAGTGTAGAAAGTCTAACACAGGTTGTATCACAGCATGATTGAACAATGAGTCCCCCCACCAAGTAAGGAGAAACAGGAGGAGCAGGAGACATCTGAAGAAGAAATATGGACATGGGAAAGAAAAAGAGATTTAATATGGTGCAATATTAATGCAAAGGAGAAAGCAAAACTTATTAATGCAAAAAGAGCAACACCAAAGACTTTTGAAGAGAAATCCAGTTTTACAATACAAAAAATAAGAAAACAAAGAGGAAAAGTAGAAAAGAGGGTTAGCCATAGAGAAGATAAAGAAAGAGAAACTGAGGTTATCTGATCAGTTGCCATATGAAGATATTCTGGAGACTTCCATAGGAAACCAGTGCAGACATTCAGTTGGAGTTGCACAGCAAGGGAAAGAACAGGAAACCATGGCAACTCTGATGCAGTCAGTGTTGTGGACTGATAGGCCAGTGACTTATATGAAAGAGCATCATATGACACAGGATAAAACTGAAGAGAATGTGGCACAGGAGAATGGTCTGGAATTTTCTATAGAATGCCTACAGGAAAAGGAGAACAAAGAATATGCCCTCAGTTTAGAAGAAAATGACCTAAGAAAAATAAGGTCTTACCACAAAAACACAGAATAATAAGGGAAAAGAAGGGGAGAAATCAAATGCCATCTTGGAAGTATCAAATAGGGAAAACTACAAAGCAATTAAGACAAGTATCACTGTTAGAAGAGTATGGAAGAGGGAACAGATCAATACATATATTCAGAAAGATGGATGTGATAAAAGCAATGCGTAGTATTAGAACAGATCAGGATCTATCATGCACTATCACAAAAAATAAACTAAAAATATCAGCAAGGGCAGAAAAACCTAGACGATATGCAGATAAGTATAAAGGAAATGAACAAAAAAGCAGTTTGTTAGGTATGTGCAATGACAACTACAAGCAAGAACATATTTTCTTTCTTAATTTGTGCCATACTTTGTCGCACCTGTATGTATCACCTTTGGTGTCTAAGTTAAGAGTATAAACTTGGATACAGTATGTTAATCTTAAATTGTAATATGAGACTGGCATTGATAAAATTCAAGTATACCTCTTTATAAACCTGCTGCATGCTACTGTTTGCTATTGCCTGGTTATGTATAATTCTGTATAACAGGGGCACCTTTTGGAGCATTTGAGACTTTAATGATTGAGGAAACATGCACATGTTAAGCTGGATGCAGTGAAACTGACATCCCTTCCCTTCAGTAAAGACATTGTGTTGTAAGAGACAGACAAAAACATGAGTGGAGATATGTAGAATTTTGAACAGGACAGAAAAGCTCTCATTATGGAAAGTAACTCTAAGAATACACACCCGTCCTCATAGCTAAGCACATTATTTGGTTCTGTGTAGCCATTTGTTGCTAGATACTGCACTGGTGGTGCTGCGGTAACATTGTCGCCTCACAGTAAGACGTTGTTCTCTTTGATTCTCATCTAGAGCGTCTTCTGTGTGGAGACATGCGTGAATGGGCGTACCTTCGTTGAAGGTTGTGCATCAGGGCTGGCAACTCGGCAGGTAGAAAAATCTACTGCCAATCATTAGCGGACCGGAGTTCCGCTGTGGCGACCCCTAACCGGGAAAAGCTGAAAGACACAACATACTCATAACACACATTTCTTACTAAAATCCCATCATTATTGCTTATTGACTAACACTAAAGCTTTATAATTAATCTGATTAAGGAAGAGCTTGATTATAAAAGTATTAAATCATGTCTCAGGGATGAAACAGAATATCATGTAGGTCAGATGACTAAGTTCTTTGTACATCTTCTTCTTCTTCTGGCTTTTTCCCGGTTAGGGGTCGCCACAGCGGATCACCTTGTCCGCACATTGAATGGCAGTGGAGATTTACGGTGTCGAGTTGCCAGCCCGGCGCCCAACCTTCCAGAGAAGGCACACTCACACGCACACCTAGGGCCAATTTAGAGTGTCCAATCCACCTGCAGCATGTCTTTGGGATGTGGGAGGAAACCGGAGCACCCGGAGGAAACCCACGCGACCACAGGGAGGACATGCAGACTCCGCACAGAAGGCACCCGAGCCGAGGATCGAATCGGAGAACCTCTTGCTGTGAGGCGGCAATGCTAACCACTGCACCACCGTGGCCGCCCGACTAAGTTCTTTGTACATATTCTACAAAAATCTTTATGTCAGTAAAACTATACAAGATGCATAGGGTGGAGACATCATGGCACACTCCATTATTGCCTAGATTTTCTGGAACCACTTTAAGGTGATTTGTTACTCACAGGCAAGTGGTCATCTCAGGCATGAATGACAGGAGGAATGACCACTCTGACTGACAGCATGAATGAGTTGGAGATGTCTTCCTACCAAATTTGTTTCTCTTTACAAAACCAGTTAATATAGCAATAATCTTTAATTGTTTCAAAATAGTTATCAGAAAAGTCTGTTAAGGTGAAGGTTGTTGACAGAATTCAGTGGAAGCCACTAATAATAGTACATTGACATGCCACTAAGTCTTAAAGAAGGAACTGCCTGAGAGTACTTTTATTTCAAACTAATGTTACAAGGGCCTAAAGAAAAATAAATGGTCAATTAACTTAGATGAATATGGAACTGTTAACAAACTGTTTTTTTTTTTCTGGTCTAGTTGTGCAAGGTTTGATTGCCTCAGCTTCCACTGCCTAAATGTATGATTCTGAGCAAGTCACTTAACTAGAATAGGCTCCCGGACTGAGCATGAAAAAGGTCCGTCCACAAATAAACAAAATCAGTAAAGCAGTGCCACATTGTACAGAAAAATAGTTTGTCTTTTGTTGGGAAAGAAATCTTAACTTAAACATGAAATTCCATCATTTTAGAAGCCCTTTCTTGTAATTTTGGGTTACAACAACTAATAAAATTAAACAAACCACTAAACATGATCGAGGAACAATGGCATTCCATAGACTATCATACAATAGTATACTGGGGTCTACATTATAAGTTCGAAGTCTGAAAACTTCAAATCTCATATGATTGACATCATATAAGCAAAGTTTTCAAACATCGAACGTTTCAACGGAGATCGCCTTAGGGAATATTTCCCTTCACTTCAATGTAGTGTGATCTCGGAGTTGGTATATTTAAGTAGTGGGGGGTGTGGGAGATGCAGGGGGCTTGCCCCCCTGCATAGAGCATTCAGGTAGTTTTTTTTTATTTTTAGTTTGTTTATATTTTATGTCTGATGTTTGAAAACTTCGCTCATATGGAGTCGATCATACGAGATTCAAAGTTTTCAGACTTTGAACATATAATATAGACCTGTATATTTGTAGTGATGGTGTAACTTGTAAATATAACTATTTCATTATTTTTCCTTTATCCTTGGTTGACCGGATTAGTCTTACTAGGCTACTAGCCTCTTTTCAGGGAAGACCAAAGATGGTGTTTATATTACTAGGGGGTATTTAGCCAGGGCATCAAGGAACTTTCCTTACTCTTTTTGGAAGGTGCTGTGAGATCTTTTACATCTCCTAAGCTACCACCAACTTAAGCAGGTGGAACCTCGATTTAATGTCTCATCCAAAGGGCAGGTAATGGCAGATAAGAATGAAGGTGTATACCAATATCTCTATTAAATGTTCTATTAGTTGCTTCCTTCTTCTTCCAGCAATTATGTCTCCAAATGAAGAATTAATTACTACAACTATAAAGAATAATATAAAAAATGGATGTGTATATTAAAATTACATCTTGTAACTTACATTGAGCAATAA
Source organism: Protopterus annectens (assembly GCF_019279795.1). NCBI lineage: Eukaryota > Metazoa > Chordata > Ceratodontiformes > Protopteridae > Protopterus > Protopterus annectens. The sequence continues at coordinate 1,678,183,270 of NC_056743.1, forward strand.
TGCAGAGACAAAAAAAAATGTACTGTGCAAATTTCTCTTGGACCTTGTTTCATCTATGATACTCTCTCCTGCTTCCAGAATAGTTTGAAATCAAAGAAAAGGTGAATCATAACACCACATATCCATAGTCATACTGTGCCGAGAGTGGTCCAACACTGACATGTTAAAATAAATAAATAAATGAACATGCATCAGATTGGAAAGGTCACTCCGAGAATGTACTGAAGGACAAACTTCTTTCAGTAGGCAAGAGTTCATTCTTTAAGTAGACGTGTCGGTGATTCCAGTGTAATTGTGCATTTAGAGTTCATTCTTTAAGTAGACGTGTCGGTGATTCCAGTGTAATTGTGCATTTAGAGTTCATTCTTTAAGTAGACGTGTCGGTGATTCCAGTGTAATTGTGCATTTAGAGTTCATTCTTTAAGTAGACGTGTCGGTGATTCCAGTGTAATTGTGCATTTAGAGTTCATTCTTTAAGTAGACGTGCCGGTGATTCCAGTGTAATTGTGCATTTAGAGTTCATTCTTTAAGTAGACGTGTCGGTGATTCCAGTGTAATTGTGCATTTAGAGTTCATTCTTTAAGTAGACGTGTCGGTGATTCCAGTGTAATTGTGCATTTAGAGTTCATTCTTTAAGTAGACGTGTCGGTGATTCCAGTGTAATTGTGCATTTAGAGTTCATTCTTTAAGTAGACGTGTCGGTGATTCCAGTGTAATTGTGCATTTAGAGTTCATTCTTTAAGTAGACGTGTCGGTGATTCCAGTGTAATTGTGCATTTAGAGTTCATTCTTTAAGTAGGCGTGTCGGTGATTCCAGTGTAATTGTGCATTTAGAGTTCATTCTTTAAGTAGGCGTGTCGGTGATTCCAGTGTAATTGTGCATTTAGAGTTCATTCTTTAAGTAGGCGTGTCGGTGATTCCAGTGTAATTGTGCATTTAGAGTTCATTCTTTAAGTAGGCGTGTCGGTGATTCCAGTGTAATTGTGCATTTAGAGTTCATTCTTTAAGTAGACGTGTCGGTGATTCCAGTGTAATTGTGCATTTAGAGTTCATTCTTTAAGTAGACGTGTCGGTGATTCCAGTGTAATTGTGCATTTAGAGTTCATTCTTTAAGTAGACGTGTCGGTGATTCCAGTGTAATTGTGCATTTAGAGTTCATTCTTTAAGTAGACGTGTCGGTGATTCCAGTGTAATTGTGCATTTATCTGACTTCTTTGTACTCTAACTTGAAGAGGAACATGGTTAGGTTCTTATGTGCATACATTAGCTTAGTAAATGTTGGGCATACCTACTTGAGACATATGGCCTACATTTCTTACATCATGCGGTCAGTTTGCAGTAAAAAAGTAATCATTGCTCTTGATCATTTTGACAATGTTATCACTGTTACATGTGATTATTTTATGATTAGTTTTATCAGACTGATAGTGCAATATACCATTTGCAATGCAGCTATTATATTTGTGTATGACATTTATTTTACCTATTAAAAGTTTGTGCAAATCAAACTACACAAAAAACTTAAAAGTCCAACCTACATGGTGCATTACACCATTGATGGCTATCAAGGCATGACTAAAATTATTTGTTTTTTCACCTTACTGTCATAACTGTCTTTTAAACCTGACTCACCATAACCACGACACACGCTCATCAGTTCACATTCTCATTTGTACATCCTAGCTCACTTCATAATAGGAACAGGATAAGGCATTAAAGAAAATGGTAAGTGCATAAGATAGGTTTCCTGCAATGTATCGCCTCACAGAAGTCTTGCTCCATTGCCCTGTGCCATGGTATTTTCAAGAAGCAGTGTGACAGAAAGCCAGATGAGCATGGCTTAGAAGGAGAATGTGAGATTGAAGACTTGTGACTCATTGTGAACAGACCACTCAGCATGGATTAGAAGGAGAATGTGAGATTGAAGACTCGTGACTCATTGTGAACAGACCACTCAGCATGGATTAGAAGGAGAATATGAGATTGAAGACTCGTGACTCATTGTGAACAGACCACTCAGCATGGATTAGTAGGAGAATGTGAGATTGAAGACTCGTGACTCATTGTGAACAGACCACTCAGCATGGATTAGAAGGAGAATGTGAGATTGAAGACTCGTGACTCATTGTGAACAGACCACTCAGCATGGATTAGAAGGAGAATGTGAGATTGAAGACTCATGCCTCATTGTGAACAGACCACTCAGCATGGATTAGGAGAATGTGAGATTGAAGACTCGTGACTCATTGTGAACAGACCACTCAGCATGGATTAGAAGGAGAATGTGAGATTGAAAACTCATGACTCATTGTGAACAGACCACTCAGCATGGATTAGAAGGAGAATGTGAGATTGAAGACTCGTGACTCATTGTGAACAGACCCTGTTTGGAGAAACACTCCTATTTTCATGTCTGATTTGCCCCTTTACATGATGCTCTTATTTTTGGAGGTGTGCCCATATTTTCAGCCTTGATTTACACCTTCACATAACTATCTGAATCCCATCAAATCACACATTTTTGAAGCTGTCTACTCCACAGAAAACAACACTATATGCCCAACATACTAATTGTAACAATAATTTAAAAAATAGGTGGACAAACATCTTACATCTCTTGTTTTCACAAGTAAAAATAAATTACTTTGTATGGTAAAAATTTGCAATGCAGTCCATTAACCTCTACAGATTTTACACTCTTTTTGGTAATGTCCTTATACTTTTCTATCATTTTTGTCACTCTATTTTTAAATGTGTTTCTGAGGAGATGAAAGAATTAAGTACTTTTTGGTATTCAAATTTTATGGCTTTTAGATGTCCAGATTATGGCTGGATATACCTATTTTAAGGGGCTTTGTACATATTGTCAGTGTATGCAGGCTGAGAGATAGGATTATGATCCACACTTTGTGAGCCACACTGAGAAAGTTATGAGTTTGTCTTTACTAAAGGAGTCCAAAGATTGTCTTACTGATATGCATTATAGTGGAGCACACATCTTCATAGTTCTGCAAATCAATAACATATTACGTAGAGTGTTGTGAAATGGACACAGACGTGATGAGAATGCACAAAGGAGTTCAGTTGTTAAAAGCCTTTCTGATATTTTCTTTCTCTTTAAGCTATAGAGTAGTCCCATGCAATGACATCTTTTTCATTTACCAACATTCATAAGCCAGGAGTATAACATTTACGTATTGTAGAATCTGGGATGTGACAAAATTGCAAAATTGGTAAAGTATTGGCTATCACTATAAATCTGGAAAAAAGTGGGTCAGGAAGCTGTTGCAGTTCCAGTGATTTGGTCAAATATTTTAATTTTCTCATTAAAGGACTCTTTCATATTTAGATTTAAACACTTCTGTTCCTGTACAGTCTTCTAGATAGATTTATTTTCCTGCCTTGCATGCCCCTGCTATAATTCTAATGATTAAAAGCTGACAACCTTAATTCAGTAAAACAGAACCAATCCTTGTTAAAGGCATTACTTAATGGAATGCATTTATCCAGATTTCCTGACTGTGATTTTTTTCTTCGTCCTTTCTGTAGCTGACCATCAGCTGACCATCAGCTCCTACCAGCTCCTCCTTATTCCCCAGGTCTACTGGACCCACCTTAGCCTCCTGTGAGCTCAATCAGCCTCATTTCTGAGGCTTGTGTGGAGATCAAGAACACTGTAACAGTGTGCTATGGAATCCTAAGCACCCATATCTTCCTCACAGCACACTTTGCAGGCTCTGTTTTAGTGTCAGCGCTTGCATGTGTAACCTTAGAATAAGCGGTATATATATTTACAGTTCAGGACTTGCAAGACTCTAAATGCTGGTACATTGCAGCAAGCCTGGGCTGTCTCCCTGTCCTCGGGATGGGTGATGCAATATTGACAGCTTAGTCTCATCCCCTGCATGACCCCTGCTTTACTTGTGCCACTACACAAACCCAGTTCATCTAGATTGTCCTAAGGGCATAATCTCGCTGCACCATGGGGTCTTATGGCAATCTTTTCAGTATAACATCGGTGTAAGATACCAGACCTTGTAAGGATGGTGCACAATTTGGCACCACAAATTAACTTTTGTATTGTTCTTGAAAAGCAAATGACAAAATACCTGCGAATGAAAGAAAACCCTTTGACAAAACTAATACATTATATTACTGATCAAGGTTGAGCCAATTTATGTCATAATAATGAGGACTGAAGAAATGAAAGCTTTTGAATTAATTTTTGCAGTAGACACAATGTGTAGATCTTACAGAATGAGAATGCAGCACATGGACAGAAAATAGTTGATATGAATGAAAGCAGAGTTTCCACCAGTAATGATAGGTACATTTCAAAAGAGATAAAATGGCCTGATGCCAGATCTCATACAGAGCTATGTCACCTTTGCTCATATATTACACTATGGGATTATCATATGGTAAATCCCCTGATTATAATTTGAGTATGCTTATGTGATTGGCAGACACAAATATCAACTGCTACACCTGATCAAAGTAAAAAATCCTGTGCATGCGATCATGTCCAAAATAACAATAAGCTCCAGGGTTCTGCATCCTAGCAGAGCTTGTAGAAACTCACCTATAGCCAACAATCCTTAAGTACTGTATGAAATTAATGTAACAGCAGAATACCATGGACATGTCAGAAATGTATTTCTCAAGACTTTCCACATGAAATGTATCAGCAGCTGTATTTCCATTGTGTTAATTATATATCTAAGATTAAATATAAATATAAATATAGCTAGACAATCTAAAAAATTCCTCACAGTCTGATAAAAATGGAACTGCAGGGGAGATCCTTTATGTTTACATTTGGCAGTCATTTAGAAAAAGGCTTTTCATTAACATTCTGGCATATAATGTTCATTTTATTTCAAATTATTTTGACATTCTGTATGTTTGATTGCTTTGAAATGTTTGTGATTTAACAAAATGGCTTTTATTAACTGCATGCTATAATTTTAACCACATCCTAACTATTAGCTTTCCATTTATAGAAAACATTATGCTAATCCCAATAAAAACAATGTCATCTGTTATTAATAGAATTAAAAGCTTAATCTGTTGTGTGGCTACATTTTTTTTATTATTTTACATCAAAGAAGAGCTTGCTGCAGTGCCCCAATATAGTCCACCTGGATTCTTTTAGGATCCTGTAACATTTGAGAATTAGAATAAAAATAAGGGAACAGAACAGAAGCTGTAGAAGTATGACATATGTCAAGTTCAGCAAACATCTTTATATATTACCTAGTTTAGCAAACTTCTTAAAAGTGTATATCTGTGCAAGGCTTAAATGAATGACTACTTTTTTGTCAATTTGTTTGGGGCTGCTGTTTGTAAGTCACTTCTCTATTAGTACCAATACAAAGATAAAATGAATACAGCACTTACCTAAGAGTTAAGCCATCTGACTGCACTGCAGAATGTGGTACCAATTTGTATGATTTTACAAGCTCTGGGGGAATCACTAAAAATATTATGGTGATGCAATTTCCTCATATAGTATACACACTGATCAATGTAAATACTAAACTCACAGGGAATTTGCCACCTTGAGAGATAAAAGAAAAAAGCGACAAGCGTGTACTAGAGTGAATTCTTTTGGGTAGCCATTATATGGTGCATGCACAGCTGAATTAAAAGAAGTCATCGTAACACAGCTGGATTAAGAAAATTCATCTTCATAGTACCTTCGTCTGACAATTGATAGCAGCAGTTTGTTTTCACTGTTGCAAAAAATATGATCACAGCAAGATGGTGATGTGTTTATTGTCCTGCTTAACTATGTAAATAGTATATCTAATTAGCTGTTTGAATGGTTTGGTTATCTTGAATGCAGGTGCTAACAAACTCACGAAATTATTCAAATAAAATTATAATCATGATTCATTTTTTTTCCAGCTACATACATCTTTTTAGACTTCCAGTTAGTTACCATACATAAATCCTACAGTATATTTGTTATGATTCAGATATTACTATCAGATAACTATGTGAAGGATTGCTGAGGAGGAAGGTCCAGTAGTACATGATCTGGTGACACATTGGTATACTCAGTGGGCATCTAGTTGGCAAACAACTCATTTTTATTTACTAACAGTCCCTTCTACCGTAACATGACACTCTATACTTTATAAGGTCAGATATGTACTGTGTAAGGGAAACATGCTTGTGTCTATTCTTAGTCTATCTCCTTTTTGCATTTGACTTGGGGGCTGTCAGGAAACAGTGTCAGCAATGACTTTAGGTAGTTAAGGGGCAAATTGCACTTTTTATTGTCATTTATGTGGAGGAAATCTTGGAGGATGCAAGATATCATACTTGTGGTACACTCCTGTTAGCTAAGGGTCTGTATGTTGATGTTTTGTGCTATCCTTTATTATATGATCTGCAAGCTATAGTCCATTCAGTGAATTATTTCTCTTTGCTATGCCTAGTTCAGGGCATTATGTATAGTGAAACAGGGGCTGTCTGATAAAGTAATGTAGTTTAATGGAATATGAGGGTTTTGCAAATCCTGACTAGTGTGTTTCGTAGTTTTACTCTATCAAACTACCACATATTATATTTTTCCTACTATTTTAATAATAGTTTTTAGTGCAGATAGCCTGCAACTGCAAGTTGCACATATTTACAAACATTATTAATAGGCTTTGGATTTCTTTCATAAGGCTTTAGTTAAAGTATTCACTGCACTTGACAGAACTACAGCCATATGGTGTGAAAAAGCTTGACAGATGCACTTGATAGTGAAATAAGTTTAATTAATGTATGTTCATCCTTGTCAATGAAAGCTCCATTTGAATTTCAGTGAAGACTGGTGTTTATATAGTTATTGTAACAGGAAAAGTCAAAACAATATTTATACAGCCACAGGAAAAAAATGGCAATATTTTGTTTACTATGAATGTACTAACTATGAAGGACCAGTTTAACAAAAAATAAGAATTTTATAATAAGACTGTTAGCTTCCTTAACTCCTGTTTTCTTTCTACAGTCAAGTTTATGTAAACGGCAATCACAATGGAGGATTTCACATTACACTATATAGATGATCCTTAGAAAAATAAATTACAATGAGCACAGTATAATGTATTTGGAAAAAATGTATGATAGTCTTCATGGAAATTTGTCCATCAGCAATAAATGTTGATAATTAATGAAATGACAAGCAGAAGAGAAAAAAAAAGAAAAATCTTGAACTACATGTGTGCCCAGGTTGATCTATAAAACAAATCTGGCAAAAAAAAAAATCCCAGTTGCATCTTTATTAACAGATGAACATCGACCTGTTGCTGGTCATAGCTTGATAATAAATGCACTTTACTTCTGCTTGAAATGATATAAACTCATTAGATGACTTCATGACTGTGAGCACATCCCACGTGTTGCATAATTATATTGGGCCACGTGAGATAGCAAATCATACTTAGAAGGGTTCTTTAGATATTACTCCACAGGAAACCTTTATATTTAATGTCAAAAAATCACTGAGAGGGTAGCCTTGTGAAATTATTATTGATGACAAACTAGTTCCAGATGCCCCATCTCCAGTGAACCTGTATGAGTTTCAGAAAGTAAACCAACACAGCACTATTTAAATTACAGTACCAAGGACAGATCTTTGCCATGCAATAGTAGCATCATGTCTAAAAGGAAGTGGGATAGTTGTCATTAAGGCCTTATACTTACCATTTAGCTATGCACATCTGTTTCATCTATTAGTGATCATAACAGACATTCATGACTTAGGAAGCTTCTTACTGATACGACACAGGAATGATCTCACTGGATATAAATGAAGATCCTGTGGAACAAAACAAAGATGCTGAATGGACAGAAGAAGTAAAAGAAAGAATAAGAAGTTCAAATGTACAAGATATGAAATGGGATGAAGTAATGGTCAGAGAGATAGAAACAAAGTTAAGAAAAGCTCCTAAGTGGAAAACCGCAGGCCCAGATGCATTACCTAACTTCTGGCTAAAAGTACTAACATCTTTACATGAAGATTTAACCATGAATATGAACTATTTATATGCACAGCCCAAACAAACACCAGCCTAACAGGAAAAACAATACTCCTATTTAAGAGTTATCCTGCACGCTATCCTAAAAACCATAGGCCAATAACTTGCTTTCTGGCAACATATAAACTATACACTAGAACCGATGATGACAGAGTTAATAATCACTTACAAAACTCAATCATGTCAGTAGAACAATTGGGTAACAAAATAAAGTCATATGTAACAAATGATCATTTGTTGTTAAATAAAATTGTAATGGAGAACTGCAAAAAGGGGAATAATCTAAGTGTGGTATGGATAGACTACAAAAAGCATTTGACAGTATCCCACATTTATGGATAAAAAAGTGCTTTAAAATGTATAAGATACACCCTACATTGACTGACCATCAGTTATGCCATGACTAAGGATAAATTATTATTCCAGGGTTACAAATCCAAAGGGGGATATTCCAGGGTGACTCTCTGTCACCACTGCTCTTTTGTCTTGCTCTTAACCCATTAAGCTGTCTACTTAACAGCTTAGGTCATTGTTACAATTTGGCTCCAAGAAAACAACAAAGTATAAAGACTTTTCATCTTCTTTTTCTAGATGATTTAAAACTCTCTTATTCATCAGATGAGGAACTGAAAGCACAACCGCAAGTGGTCAAAACTTTTTCAGATGATATAAGGATGTTATTTGGTCTTGATAAACGTGCAAAAGCAACCTTTAAACAGGAGAGCTGCAGCACCAAGAAAACATCAGTTTGGGACAGGAATGTGATATAGAAGAACTTGAGCAAGTAGGAATCTATAAATGTTTGAGATTTGATGAAGTATCAACAATAAAACATGAACAAATGCAAATAAAACTTAGTAAGGGATATTTTAGAAGACTAAAATTAATACTGAAAACAGTGCTGTCATCTGTGAATAAAGTCCAAGCTATAATCCAACACACAGTTTTTAATTATCAATAAGGTATACATAGTTGGACAGTGCAATGGTGCAGGAGTTAGCATTGTCACCTCACAACAAGAAGTTCTCTGGTTCAATTCTCAGCTGGGTGCCTTCTGTATGGAGTCTGCATGTCCCCTTTGCTTTCATGTGGGTTTCCTCCCATAATATAAAGATTTGTCTGGAGTGTTTCTCCCTGGGCCTCTGCTGAAAATTGACTCATTGCAAGTCAGACTTTCCCAGTTTACAAATGTTAAATAAACCAATTTGTGTTTCCTGTCTTAATTTACAGTTTTGGAGTGAGTGACTCACCCCAAAAGGTGTTGTATAGGTTAGACAAGAAGATGAGAAGGATGCTTCCTGATCATCAAATGATTTATAAAAATTAGTCTACACCAAAACTATATATTCCCCATTCTGAAGGAGGTATGGGCCTCCACAAAATAGATTACATGTATAGATCTGCAATCATGGAACCGTATACATATCTGCTGACCTCATAAGACCTAAACGTAGTGAAAGTTTTGAAACAGGAGGAGAATAAATCTATTTCAACTTCCCTGCTTAGTATAGCAGAAGCATATCGGCATCAAGCAAGAATGGAAATCAAACCAGAAGTAGAAAAAATCAGGCAGAAAGTGAATGTGCCAATAAACAAAATAAAGAATATAAGGTGAAGGATCAGATGAGAAGGAAAGAAATATGAAAAATGTATATATATGTAGTTGCAAGTAAAGGAAACTCTTGGAACAACCTCAGTTGATCAGGATCAAATGCCGGAATGGTTAAGGAGAGGTGAATTTAAACCAAAAGATGAAAGGTTAATATTGGTGGCCCAAGATTGTGGACTACATACATGTTGGTTTACAAAGTCCATTTTACATGTGGGAGAAACAGACAAATGCAGGTTTTGCAAATCACAATGGGAAACAGTCACACATCTTGTTGCTGGTTGTAATATACTAATGGCAGAAGGACTGGATACTGAAAGGCATAATAATGTGGCAAGACTGTTGCATTGGGGGTTGTGCAAACATTATAATACTGAAGTAACTGAAAAACATTGGAAACATAAGCCACAGAGCATCATAGAAAAGAATGAAGTTTATATCACCCAGGATAATCCATTACCAAAAGATAAAAAAAATTGGTGAAAGAAAACCAGATATAGTAGTCCATGAAAGGAAGGCAAAAGTAGCATAAATCATTGAAATTGCTACACCCTGTGACTACAGTGTCTTACGCAGAGAGAGACACACAAAGTCATAAAATACCAAGATTTGTAGGCAGAAACGAGGGCAGTCTGGATAAAGGATACCCTGACAGATTCAATAGTAGTAAGAGCAATGGGTCTTATGAAAAAGAATTTACAATCATACTTAGATATGTTACTGATACATGTAACTCCATGTGAACTTCAGAAGCAGTCCTTACTGGACACATTGTGGGTGCTAGGAAAAGCACCTCTGGCTAACATCAAAGACTGAAACAATACTAATTTTATGAACTTTAAGGATATTTGGACTTTGAAATGGGGTGCATTTTCTTCATGGTATTAGGAAACCCAAAAGACTTGCAGAAATTAAAAAAGTGATAGGATATACAGTATATTGAGTGTATTAGAGAGTTTGAATTTGCTCAGTGACAAATGTTTACAGCTCATAGTTGTAGACATCAAACCTCCCATATTTTCTTGAAGCCATTAAAATCATAAACAGATGTGTTTGCAAAACAGCTGGTTAGAAATATGTCTTATTCTGAATGATTCTGAGCTGTTGCAGTTTAGGAAGTTAGAGAATAGAAAGACAGACTAACATTGATAGTACTTACACCTTTATGGTAACAAACTTTTGTCTATAAAAATAACAAAAACTGCTTTGGGTTTATAGCCAAATCAGGCCTTCATACACATGAATGCCGCATAAGAAGTCATATTAACTGATATCAGTAACATTAGCAGCAAACTGAAGGAGTTGTTATTGGTGCTAAACACATAATGCGACACAGCTACCATTATGTAAACTTGGCTCAAACAGATTCTGGACAGACAACTACTGCTCAGTTTACTGAATATCACATCAGATCTGACAAAATGGGTGGCATTTTGTTACTTGTAGGGAATGATAATCATACTCATTATACTTTTTTAACAGATCATATGTCGAAACCACATAATTTTTGACATTTGTCAGTTTTTAACTGAATTATCAGTCAATGCTATTGCAAACACATCTTCCAGTTAAACATAAGTCTAAAAGGGTAAGATTACCAATCCTAATATTTCATGAAACAACTTAAATTGAGAGTTCATTTCTCAAAATGATATTGGAAAATGCTTGGATGCAACTATTGTTTTCAAACAGAGGAACTGATATTTTAGTTACTGCATTGGTGCAACTTTATGTTGGTAACATGGTGGTGAAATTATTTTACCTTTTAGAATCTTCAGAACATGTGAATACCCTACATAGTATAGTATAATGCTATAAAAAATGCAACCTAATTACATCAGAGCTTAAGAATGGGATTGGTACCATAAAACTTGAAGGAAAGACCATTGCATATTGCAAGCCACTGTTATATAACTAGCTCTGTAACACAATTGATTCATTTGTTCCGGTAGTGCTGTTGGTGGCCACTGTTTTTTTATAAAGGTTTACCCATAAAATTGGTGTTGTAACTGTGAGACTTCCAGTGGATGCTATTTTCTTAGATTTGTCAGAGGTTTCTGATGGTATTAAGGCATTTAGGAAGGGCTCAAGCAGGTCAATATTAGCCTGAAGACAAGAGAAAAGTCTGTGTGCTAGCTGAGGGGATCAAAACTACAAGCTGTTAATTGTGAGCTTCATGTAACCAAGAATATGGCGCTTAAATCCTTCCATCTCTGTTTGACTTTTGTATGACTCTGAGAAAGACACTTGACCAGAAAATGGTCCTGGCTTGGTCCTGAAAAGGGACTAGTTAACAAACATAAAAAAAAAGTTCACATCTACATGGTAAGAGAACAGTTCTAACAACTCTGCAAGACTCTGTAAACTTTGAAAGAGTTAATAGGTTCATAGGTGGTTACCGGGCTATTGACCCACAGGTCTTTATAAGCCTATCTGTGTATGCCCAACATAATATTAGAGTAACCCAATATAAAGGATCTTGCCTAAGCTTGAGATCTTAATTAGCAACAACTGCCCATATCTAGGAGAGTCATGAGTGAAATCCCCAGCAGACATTTATGGTTTCCTATGCAGTCATTCAGGCTTCACTTAAACAGGGTCATAAAGAGGTTTTGTTAGAAAAGAACTTCTAGCCTACTCCAGAGGAGTGGCAAGCTCTGAGAGACATGCATGCCTCTCCAGGAGGTCCTATTTATGTCACAAGCCAGGTTAAGGTCCCTGGAGCGGGTGACCTTTGTCCTATTTGACTTGTGGATGTTCAGCATTTTAGAAACAGAAAACACAAAGTAAAAAAATGACACCATTTTAGTCTGGCAGTAAACTCACATTATTAAAATATAAACTGTAGAAAAACTGCTTTCTGTTTTGCATGATTTGATTTTTCCTCCTGTATTTGCTTACTGTGATATCTTAAGCACATCACTTAACTAAACAGCACTTTGTCTCCTAGATCAAGTGTCTAGTAAATACCTAAGAACCTAAATTTATCTTTAACTTGGTGACTGATTGCATGTTTAAGGTCAGGATTTAAAATGACCTGCTATAGTTAACAATATGGTGAGAGAAAATAGTGTCTATGCAGTTTAACTAAGGAAATGTACCTTCATCATTTTTTTTTCATTTCTAAATATCTCTAACATGAAATAAAGTAAATAAAAGGATAGATAACACTGAAGACCTTTGAAATATGTTTAAACAATGTAAACAAATTTTGAAGGAAAACTGAATGCCAACACATTTGTTTTCTGTGGCAAGTAAAACATCATAATAATGGTGCTTCAGTTAAAACTTAGAAGTGTATGATGATTATTTTTGAGTAACAAGCTTCAAAGGATCTATTTTTAGTCTTAAATGTTGTTTGTGTAATATATTGTGATGACTATTAATTTCCTGAATTCATGTATTTACATAATTTAGGTTTTTTTTCCACCTAATTTCAGTGTGTGAGATAGGGCAACTGCATCCTAGTCAAACCATTTTCAAGGGAATATGTACAATATCAACACTCAAAGGTACCGTGTGATCTTCTGTAATTCTTCCTCATTTAAGTACCATTACAGGACAGACAGCAATGGGTTTTATAACAAAGAATTAATAATTGTACGTTACTTCATATGAATTGCAGAAGGAGTCATTACTGGACACATTGCGCATGCTGTGAAGAGCACTTCTGGCTAACATCAAAGTTTGAAACAATACTAATTGCATAAACATTAATCATACTTTGACTTAGGAATGAGGTCCATACCTGTCATGCTGTTAGAAACCCAAAAGATTTGGAGAAATTAAAAAGACAGAAAGGGCCCATGATTTACTCATTTTACAAAGAATGAAAAAAGGCAATGAGATGTGCAGAATTCTGTAAGAGTAAAATTTGGACCCATTGATATTTCTAATTTATTCCACAAATGTACAATATAAAGTAGACTGCCATAGTTATGTTCACATGGAAGGAAGCAATTTATTTTACAGTGATGAAAGTTTCAGTCATTTGATTTACAAATACACTGCTCATTTCTATCTTAATTAATAAAGAAATGCAATTAGTTGCTCATGAACTATTAAATATTAATGCTTCTGAAGTGAAATATTAAATTATATCCATGTGCGTAATGAATTTTGATATTTAAAATGTTTTTACTGTACTCAGGAATGCACTAAGTACTGTCAAAAATGTTTTAGTAAATTTGAATGTAGACTGTCTACAATAGAAAATAACCAAACACTGTGTCACGGAGAGCTAAAAGCACTGACTCTCCTGTTGGAAGAAATATCAGATGCAGACAATATTATTATCCATGGATTAAAGAAAGATATGCTCATGAGAACATTGACCGAGGAATTAATTACATATTTACTCGTGTCAGGTCAGACTCAGACATTAGCTCTCCCTTCTCATGTGATATAGCACATACATAGACTCTACACATGTATACCCTCAATAAATTAAGTGCTGCTAGTGTAGTCAAATTATGGTTGGCACTATGACGTGGAATGGTCTTAATCTGAAAATAGGCGACTATTATTTACATTACTCAAGGTAAACCAGAAAAAGATGGCTGCAAGAATTCAGAAATTAGTCCAAAAAGACAGTCATTTTTAAATGGCTTGCCCTCCAACATTAACATTTTCAAGCATTAAAACTAATCATAAGGCATAAAATAATGAGCAACTTTCATAAGTATACAGGGGTCTGTTCATGCAATTTAGCTTTCCAATAGCATTTCTAATATCCACATCAATAAGTATTTCAGTTAAAAAAGTGTTCATGTTTTCTTTTGTGAGTTGTGACCTCTATGGAGTCAAAATCTTTCCAAAAAGCTTTGTTTCTGTAAACATTAAACTTAGTCAAACAGTTGGCACAATCAGAAGCAAAAGCAAATTCCAATTTTTGACCAGGACGTTTAGGTCCATAAATCAAAGATTTTATTTGCTGTAGTCTAAACACAGTTAGATATTAAATGGCTCCATGAAGATATCTTTCTGCTGGTGCAATATCTTGTCCAATATAAGGAAAACTAATGACCTTCCTTTTGTTTTTCAATTTTTGCATTTCCCTTCTTTATTCACTCAAGGAAAGAAAGAAAGAAAGAAAGAAAGAAAGAAAGAAAGAAAGAAAGAAAGAAAGAAAGAAAGAAAGAAAAAGAGAGAGAATACAGTGGCATACTTTCAATGTTGGCTTCCTGAAAGCATTTGCTGATATCTCATGTTAGTATTAGCTCCTTTTGCCAGTTTTACATGGTTGTGAACATTTTGTGCAACTTGCTTTTTTGTTTTATTCTTTGTAAGCAAGCAGAATTTTCATCTTCAACAAGTTATTGATTATCTGTCTAAACGTGCTTTATTATTTCAGCTCATAAGGCATCCAGAGTCTCAATTTGGGAAAGTGAACCATCCACTGAATGTTTTAATAACTCCATCTATGTGCCGTCTTAAGTGAAAAGTCACTTCTTTAACTACCAAAAGGTCAATTAAGGTTCTTTAATTAAACAATTAATTTTCTATGCCAGACTTCTCTTCTGGTGCTCCTACTGGTAAGGATAATCTCATGTTCTCAGAAATACAGAGTAGGGGTGGCTACATGACAATTCTCATGCATTTCATTTTCATCATTTCAACTCATTACCTCCAGTACAGCTCTTTTGACAGTAATGATTACTTCTACTAGGTGTGGTTTGAGACTTTAAAAATGAAGTTATCTTACAGTTCAAACAAATATCCATATCTTTCAAACCATAATTGTTAGTAGAAAACTGTAAATAGCAAAATATACAAGATAAATTAATCTTTACATTAGTTGCATTTATTCAGTTCAATGCTTTAAAATGGAGTTTATAAGGCAAAATAAAGGTAATAAATATTAATTTTGTAATGTTGCATAAACAGCTTATGATATCTCAGTAACCACTCAAGCAAGACGCTTTCTGTCAGCAGTGATTTCTTCATACAGCTGTGAGCTTTCATATGAGGCTATGCAGTTCTGTTTGTGTTACCTGAATGTTGAGATATTTAGAGAAATATAAAAAATATTACAAAACAAATAAACAGTATACAATTAATATTCAATATCACTTTAGCTCCATTAGACATAGGCCAAATATCAATACAATTGAATTGCCATCATTTATGCTTTAAGATAAAATCTTCTGATACCTTGCATGTAGCATGGTTTTGGACTTAATGCAAATATGAACAAAAATGTGATGCCAAGAGATATCAGTAGGAGATTGCTTCAGAAATGCTTGGAGGCACACTCAGCTGTTCTGCTGTAATAAGCTAAACTGATCTATTTATACAAATAAACAATAAAAAAAATCACCAACATGCTGTCAATGCAAGAAATTAATAACTGTTTATGTTTTTTATGCTATCATCAAAGAATAAAGAATGTGTATTTCTTATCCTGATCTTATTATGGTAGCAATCTTCTCTGTTTCTGCCTTCATTTATTATTTCTTATATTTCAATAGTTCTAACATCTGCTCCCATATTTTCTAGACAGCCAACATCAACACGCCATCAGTCTCATATGTCATGCTTTCTGTACCAGCTTTGTAATAATTATAACTAATTACATCTTTCATAAAGTTTTCAAATTCTTGACCATGCAGTTCATCTGCTGGTTTGTTCCTAAAACATGAAATTGTGTTATCAGAAAGAAAAACATGAATGCTTCTTCTTCATTAAACCCCCATCTACAAAACACGTTTATTCTTTTATCATGTTGTACTTGTGCTTCCCTTTAACACTTATATTCTTATGTGTTAGTCTCTTGAAAAAAAATTTTTTTTTCCATTTTAATCTTACTTCTCATCATATTGTTCCTTTTCTGGAATTTTTTTTTCTTACATATATATACATATATATATATATATATATATATATATATATATATATATATATATATATATATATATAATTTTTAGCTTGTCTGTTTTACAAACTTTTTTCCTTCATGGTCTAAAAAACTTTGCATATTCATTTCAGTTTTTATAAATTCTTTCTGTCTTTCTGCATATAGGGTGAAACCTCTTGTCTCATACTCTTCTCAATATATTTTCTGCATACAGCCAAATCTTCTTTGTAACACTCTTGTGACATAACTTTTCCTGTTTTTCTCACTATTTATCACATGACATAAAGCAAACCAGAACAAAAATGGCTGCAGAAATTCAGAAATCATTCCAAGAAGATACTCTTTTTGAAAATGACTTGCCCTCCAACATTAACATTTTCAATCATTAAAACAAATTATAAGACATAAAATAATGAGCAAGTTTCATAAGTATGCAGTGGTTTATTCATGCAATTTACCTTTTCAATAGCATTTCTAATATCCACATCAGTAAGCATTTCAGTTAAAAAAATGTTCATGTTTTCTTTTGTGAGTTGTGACCTCCATGGAGTCACATTTTTCCAAAGGGCTTTGTTTCTGCTAACATTAAACTTAGTCAAACATTTGGCACAGTTAGTAGCAATAGCAAATTCCAATGTATAATCATGATCCTTAGGGCCATAAATCAAAGATCTTATTTGCTGTAGTCTAAACACAATTAGATAATAAATAGTTCCATGAAGATATCTATGTAGTGGTGCAATATCTTGTCCAATATAACAAAAACTAAAGATCTTTTTGTTTTGCAATTTTATCATTTCCCTTCTTTATTCACTAAAAGAAAGAATGAATGAAAGAAAGAAAACAAAACAAAAAATACAGTGGCCTCCTTTTGATGCTGGCTTTCTGAAAACATTTGGTGATATCTTATATTACTATTAGCTTCTTTCACCTGTCTGTCATAGTTTTGAACATTTTGCGCAATTTGTTTGTTTTGTAAATAAGCAGAATTTTCATCTTCATCAAGTTACTGATTATCTGTCTAAACCTCTTTTGTTATTTCAGCTCATAAGGCAACCAGAGTCACAATTTGGAAAATCAAACCATCCACTGAATGTTGCAGTGACTCCATCTTGTGTCATTTTCAATGCAAGTCACTTCTTTAACCACCAAAATCTCAATTAAGGTTCTTTAATTAAACAATTCCTTTTTCCATGTCAAAGCTCACTTTGGGTGCACCTACCATTAAGGAAACTCTTATGTTCTCAGAAATGCAGAGTAGTGGTGGCTATGTGTCAATTCTCATGCATTTCATCAGTGATACATTTACAGAAATAAAAAGTACAAAAATAAAATATCACCAACATGTTCTCAATACGAGAAATTAGTAACTGTTTCTGTTTTTTATTTTATCACCAAAGAATAAAGAACATATCTTGTTATAAAACATTTATTTTCTTATCTGACCATATAACAGTAGCAATCTTCTCTGTTTCTGTCTTCATGTACTATTTTTTTATATTTCAATATTCTTTTAGCCATTCCCATATTTTCTAGGCAGTCCAAATCAACACCCTATCAGTCTCATATGTTCTGCTTTCTGTATCAACTTTGTAATAAAAATAACTAATTACATCTTCCTCAAAGTCTTCAAATTCCTGACTGTGCAGCACATCTGCTGATTTGTTCCTAAAACATGAAATTCTGCTATAAGAAAGAAAAACACGAATGCTTCCCATTTACAAAATGCATTTATTCTTTCACCACTTTGTACTTGTACTTCCCTTTAGTACTTATATTCGTATTTGTTAGTCTCTTCTAAAAACATCTTTCCATTTTCTTACTTCTCATGTTATTGTTGTTTTTCTGGCCATTCTGTTCTTACTTTCTCTTATCAATCATTTAAAAATAGATATATACTACCATCTTAAGCTTGACTGTTGTACAAACTTTTTTCCTTCATGGTCCAAACAACTTTGCATATCCCTTTCTGTTTTTATAAATTCTTTCTACATCTAGGGTGAAACCTCTTGTCTCATGCCCATCTCAATATATTTTGTGTATACAAACAAATCTTCTTCTTTATAGCACTGTTCCACATATCTAATCCTCTTTTTCTTTGTTTGACTTATCTCTCTTTTCTGATAATAATTCCAAATTAAACCAAAGAGTAAAAAAGTCACACAGTCATACCATTCAATAAAAACTACAAGAAAGTCCAAGGCAACCCAGAGTCTTTGGTGTACAATAGAATAAACCTCCTGCATAGGAGACTCAAATGATGGATGTGAATGATTCCTGAAAAACATAAGAATGTTTCAGTTATATTGTTTCTGAATACCTATGACCTTTTACTTTTTAAGTTGTTATGGATACATTCAGATGAATAAAACCAAATCCTACTAGCTGTAGATATGTCATGCTTCACCCTGTTTCCTGATGTCAACAGTACAGCTTATGTAGATTGTTTAGCTGCACTTTAGAAACACAGAGCTTAAACCCAACCTTAATGTGTGTGGACATTGGGCTTGGTCTGATGTTCTATGTTTCTAAGTATAGATAATCAGCTTTTGAGAATTAGGATGAAAAAAGGCAGAAACATGGCATGTCAACAGCTTGTTTCAGGTTTGGCTTTACTGGCCTAAATGTATCGATAAAGACTTAAAAAGTTAAAAGTTATGGGCATTTCAGAGGACATATTTCTGAAACTCTGTTATATTCTTATGATACTCTTTGCATCTATCCCATAGGCCTCCACTAATTGAGTTTTAAGGTGCTGCATGGTGAAAACTCTAAATTGGCTGAGTCTTTCTTGATGCTTTTAATAATTCAAGCTCACATACTATCCTTCTGCACCCTGACTTTTCTTTTTTTCACATGGAGAAGTACACACCAAATTCCCCATTTGGTATGTATCTCTCCAAACACCTGCACCAACTGGAACGGCCACAGAAATACCTCACAAAGGTGGCCTCCAACACCTGTCCTATACAGACAGGTTCAAATCACTATCACTCTACTCAGTATCATACAGATTGCTCAGAGATGATCTGTGTCTCAACTACAAGGCAATTTTGGACCTTGCCCTTCTAGAGATGCTCCGTATCAGTATGTCTAACTCCTTGAGCATTACCTGCTCGATAGGGGTAAATCTAATATGTGACATCAACAAAATCTGCTAGAGAGACAGGTTTGTCTCCCCAAGGCTACCCCATCTCTTGAATAGACTTCCCGTACATGTTAAACAGATTACCTCACGGACCCTCCTCAAGTGTAACCTTGAGTAGATGGGAAACCACAAATTTGTCCAGGGGTTCCACCTTTGTCCATCATTGACAGCGGTGACAGGTGCTGACTGATGTTTCTTTCTTGGGGATAAACTCTTGGCTAGGCTTGTAAGGGCCCCAGGGCCATTAGCCTAGTAACCTCCTATGATCCTATGATTCTATGTCCTTTACCATATTTATTCTGCTGTTCCTTTTTCTTTAAACTCTACCCACCCTATATTTCAGTCCTTATACAACTCATGTTCACATTTTCATGGCCATTCCTTAAATTTGCCCACACCACCTTTCTATCTCTCTTATAAAATCCATGGTTTATTCCGTTCAACCCAAACCATCCCCTTTCCAGACTTTGCCTGACTCCTCAAAAAAATCACTCATACTATCCCATAAAAAAATACCAGTTTAGCTTAACTCCATTATGCAACTTACATTCACTAAAATGTGATCCAACTTTGTTTCATATTAACTTATCTAGAATATAAATCTATTTAATACCCTATCCTGCAAAAAACGCCTTTTAACTAATGCAAGCATCCTTTTAGCATTACTACCCACTTTTCTCTTTTACATTTATATATCAATAAAGAAATAAATAAATACATCTGGAAATAAAATCCTCATTTACAATAATACTAGATGTTGTACTGCCCTAAGAGTCTAGTGCTTCAAATAATTTATTCCTTTCCCTTTTAATCTGTGGTGCATATTGAATAATGGGGTCTATATTGGATCTGCGAATGTTCACAATGTCGAATCTGACATTGTCGACACGTGAACAGCGAAACCACAGAGCATCAAAGAGGTAAACGGAAATCTCCATAAGGAGAGATTTCCATTTACTTCAATATAGAGCGATGTAGTGAGTTGGTATATTTAAGTAGTGGGGGGTGTGGGGGGTGCAGGGGGGCTTGCCCCTTGCTTACAGCAAGTAGTTTTGTTTCATGACATTTTTTAATGTTTATATTAGGTATTCAATGTTACTGGACTTCGACGATATGGTGTCGATCATATCGTATTTGAAGTTCAATAAGTTTGAGTATCTAATATAGACCCGAATAATGACATGTCTATTTTTTATCAGTCAGTAGTATTTGACAGTTTACCTAGTTTCAGCACATTTCTTTTCTTAATTAAATAGTACAGTCTTAAGCATTCTTTTACCTGTGTTAAATACTAAATTTGCACACCACATGTTCTCGGGTGATGTTCTGTCTTTTTCAACTATAATTCTGCCATTCTGAACATGCAGGTTGTCCCGCTTCTTTTATTTTATCCATTCTAACACAGTTAAGTAAATTTATTCTGTCTAACATTAACAAATAGTATGTTTAGTGTAGACAGGACATAATCTAATGAGTTTTCTTTTAGTCTTTTAGTTTTGTTTTTTTGTATATTCACACTATTTTTACCTTTAAGTCTGTATATACTCTCCTTCAGTTGAATTTCCTCTTCCAGTGTAACCCTTCCTGTAAACTATGAATCTTATTCTAACCCCCCCCCCAGTAAACTATAATTCTTATTCTTGTAACACCATTTCATCTGTCTCTTCCTTCTGCCATTGTAACCTTGTTATTACTGTTTCCCTTCTATACCTTCTCTTTCAAAATGTAATTGTTACCCCATTTTGGGTTGGGTTAAATCAGAGCTGTACTGCCTGGGCACAGTCTACAATGACAGAAGAAGAGGAGCCCACTATAGAAAAAGTGAGAACTGCACTAAGGAAAATGAAGTCAGGGAAAGCAGCAGGCTCAGATGAGGTATTGGCAGACATGATCAAGATGCTGGGTAAGTTAAGGAATAAATGTCTCCAGACTGTGCCTATAACAGTATGGAGAGAAAGGCATGTCTCAGATGACTGGACAATAAGCATTTTAGTGCCAGTGCACAAGAACAGTGGGGACATTCACAAGTGTGGGCAGTATAGCAGTACTAAACTTATGTCAAAGTGCATGAAAGTTCTGGAAATGGTGATTGATAAATGATTGCACAGATCAATAGAAAGTAAGATGGGGGATGAGCTGTTTGGTTTCAAATCAGGATGTAGCAGTATCAATATGGTGTTTGCAGTCAGACAGATAGTTGAATAGAAGCTATAGATGAGGGTGGACTCCAACTGAGCAAAATAGACTTGGAGAAAGCAGCTGACAAGATCCCGATACGCCTGAATTGGTAGTCCTGAGGTGGTGTGAAGTCCTAGAAACATTGGTAGAATTAGTGCAGACTACGTAGAAGTACAAACAGTGTTCAGACTCACAGAGGGATTTCCAGTAGGAGTGGCTGTGTATCAGGGTTCACCTCTGTGTCCACCAGTGTACATACTGGTGATGGACTACATTAGTAGGTTGGAGGGGACAGGTCAACAAAGTTTCTCTATGCAGATGATGTGGCATTACAGGTAGAATCTTAACAAGAATGTCATCAAATGATACAGAAATAGAATGCAATGCTGAAGGCACACAGGATGAAACTAAATCTACATAAAACAGTCATTATGGTAGCAAATGGGGAAACAGAAGAAGCTGAAAATTAAGAGAAGGGAAAATAGTGGAACAGGTTAACAGCTTGAAGTATCTATGAGGCATGGTTGAGGACAAGTCAGAATGGAGAGGGAGAGATGGTGATAGTTGCTGCAACAGCCTGACCTCATGTAGGAAAATGGGAAAAAGGAGGGTTGATGATAATGATAATAAAAAAGAGGGACGATGATCAATGAAGCATTTTGATTATTAGAAATAAGCTAGCACTTAAACAAAATGGTTATCAGACTAAGAAATGACAGCCATTACACACAGCAGATGTGTAGCAACATGTTCAGGCCACACAACCACACAAGTGTGCATACCTTAACTGGATACAATGTACATACACAAGGCAAACTGAGTCTAATAGCATGGAATAGGCTTGATACAACAGCGTATTTTGGTACAATTCAAAAAACATTATAATAAATAACCTCATTAGCATTTATAGTGTGATAAACATTGTGGTTGCCATACTGTGACAAACTACACTACAGAGGCCTAGTCTACAACAAACAGATGATACAGCAGAAAATCAACATACAGAGGACACAGTAGTAAACTGTAGCCACTGATAATGTACACCACATTGTATGGACAGTCCTGGTTATATGGCTACCGCACACAGCTTACACACTGTGCTGTTTGCTGTTTATTAATACTGCAACTGTTCTGTTGAGGATATGACAGATTGTGTTGGAGTGAGAATAGACCACTCAGTTAGGGTACAGAGAGCAAGCAGATACTGTTGCAATGCTTTGGGGTGTTAGGGTGCATCCGATAACAAGGCCACAGTGACCATACAGAACAGACACTGTTCATGTTGTGGGGGAAGATCACGCCTTCACTGTTTAAGCATGACAGGTTGTAATCTTTGGGAGTGCAGCTCTATACACCTCTATAAACTATAGAAAACAGGCATGGCAGTTAACGTACCTGAAGGGGTTTTGGATTCAGGGACATCAATGGGAACATATGCTGCTTACACATATAGAAGGGAATACTGAGCCTGCAGTTCAATGGGCAAAAACTGTGCTGTAGACACTGCAGGAAGGGACAGTATATGTGGATTACCTGTCCACATATAACACTCACTGGAAAAGTGTCACTGGAGTTATGTCATAGCATCGCACAAGGCAGTACTCACCACTGGAGTGATGGAGCAGTGGACTGGTGTGTGTTGTCAACAATGACAGTCCTGTATGCATACATTGAGCCACATGTGCTCCCACAGGTGCACTTGACTTGTCAAAGTAATGAAAAAAAAGTGTGGCAGACGGAAAAATTCACCCTACAAAAAACAGATGCTTTGCTTCAGGCCCTAGGTACTCATGAGAAACAAGCCTCCCTGCACCCCCACACTCCCTGCTAATTATATATACCAAATCCAGGATAGTAAAACTTTGGGGTAACAGCAAATTCCCTTACCCTGCTGTACCACTTTCCCATATAGAAAATTCTGGCGGCAAACACTCAATTGAAAGCAATGTTCACTCATATGAACAATCATTGTTATTTATAGCCTGAGAAAACATTTGCTTATACGTATGACTGTTTTGTATACTTTATAGCTTCTTTGACATTCTGACAGGCGCTGCCCCGATACTTTGTGTCGATATGCTGCAGCATTTCTATTTTTACCTTGCTCCTCCTTATTCAGACTTCTCTTTTCCTTAACCATAGTTCCTGTATACTGCAAGCTGTTAACTTGTTCAACTGTTTTTCCTTCTATCTGTTTTCAGCTTCTTCCAGTTTTCCCATTTGCTACCATGACCAGTGCTGTGTCTGTACTCAGTTTCATCTCATGCATCTCCAAATTTGCATTCTAATCGCCTATCATTTGCTAAAGTTCCCATTGAGAGCTTGCTTGAAAGACGCATCATTTTCACACAGCAGCTTTGTTCAGTTGTGCTTTTTAACATGCATTCTAGCAGACAAAATAACCAGTATACTGGCTGACAGATTCAGTGCCAACTTTACCCCCCCCCAAAGGACCAATCACAATACCAGTAGATTGTCAGGCGCCTAGTATTACTGCTGCACAGGTTAAAACAGCACTGTCCAAGGCCAAGAATACAGCTTCTATGAGACCTGACAATATCCCTGGCTGTGTTCTACATGAACTACAGAGTGAACTGGCACCTCAACTGTGTGCTCTTTTCAATCACAGCCTCTACTCTGGCTTTGTCCCTACTGAATGGTGCACTGCTACAGTCATCCCTCTCCACAAAGGAGGAGTGACTACAGACCCTGGGAACTATTGCCCCATTAGCCTGATGAACCTGATATGCAAAGCTATGGAACACATCATCATCATGGACCTAATAAACAATGATGTAGGGAATCTCCAAACTCTGGATTCCACACAGTTTGGTTTTGTGAAGGGGAGATAATGCCTGCTCAACTTAGTTGACTTCTTTGAGTCAATCACCAGAGCTGTGGATGAAGGCAAGGTGGTTCATACAGCCTACCTTGATCTGGTCAAGGCTTTTGATACCATTCCCCACTCAGAAATCATAGAAGAACTCACTAAACTAGGCATCAACCCCTATATCACTAGATGGGTTGCAAACTGGCTCACAGATAGAACCCACAGTGTGAAAGTAGCTGACTCCAAGTCAGACTGCCAACTAGTCATGAGTGGAGTCCCACAGGGTTCAGTCCTGGGTCCTCTTCTGTTTGGTATCTACTTCTCTGAAGTCCAGGCCAACATGAAGGGACTCTGTCTGACAAGGTTCGCAGATGATTGCAAGTTGGGAGCTATTATTAACTCCCCAAGTGATGTTGACATCCTGCAAAATGGCCTCACTGAGATCAACGACTGGTGTCAGAATCATGGCCTTAAGCTCAATGCCAATAAATGTGTCGTCATCCCCTTTGGGAAAAACCTGGTTCCCATGAATTACCACATTGATGTTAGTCCACTGAACACAGAAAGCATTATAAGAGACCTGGGAAAATAGGTTGACAGCAGCCTCTCATTTGATCACCACATTGCCACTGTGGTCAGAAAGTCCTTCTATGTGGCACATCTCATTACTAAGGGTTTTGCATCCAGGAAGAAAGAGGTAATTATCTCCCTCTACTCTTCACTCATTAGGCCAATCATTGAGTACAATGCCCCATTTGGCATCTACCTCACTAAACACCTGCAACAACTGGAGAGGCTGCAAAAGTACCTCACAAAGAGGATCCTAGGCCTTAAGCACTTGTCCTATATGGACAGACTCAAACAACTGTAACTATTATCGCCTACTTAGAGGCGATCTCTGCTTGACTTACAAAGCCATGTCTAACCCAGCTCTGTTAGAAATGCTACAGCTAAAGAAATCCCAATCCCTCCGCACCACACGCTCTAGAGACTTCATCCTCATTGCCACAATTAACAGAACATGCTGGAGGGACAGGTTAATAACCCAGAGACTTCCCATGCTATGGGATAGACTTCCCATACATGTCAAGTATCTTGATGAGTGAATGGGAAACAGAAAATTCACCCCGGGGATAACTCTAGTGGCTATACTCAACAGAGGCACTGGGAGCTAAGGTTGAGTGGCACTATGTCAGGGAAATCCTATGGCTAGGCTTGTAAAGGCTCCAGGGCCATTAGCCTAGTACACACCTATGAACCTATGAAAAATGTCAAGACAGATTTATTAAAAATTAAGTAGTTTTGTCATCCTTAAATACGAATTCCAAAGAAGTAAACAGAACATCCTCAACAATCTTCATAATACAAGATACAATTACATCATCATTACATCACTGCCCAAAATATAGAAATCATTCAATAATATTTGCTCACAAATTCTACATTAATAGTATAAGAACAGGTAGTTTGAATTACTCCTTCATTAGACATGCTATGGGATTTTCAAATTTTAAAAGTTTTTTTTATTTTTCACTTTGGAGGAGGTCCCTTTATTTGCAAGAAAAGAGATTGGGAGAATAGCGCTGAACATAGGTAGCTTTAATGGCGACTATTACTAAATGCTTTGTGTAGTCCAGGAATGAATGTGAAGGTATTTATTAAAAGAGTCCTGTCTTTAAGAGAAAACTATGAGATATGGTTGTGGTTAGAATGTTCTTTAATATTTCATATCTAAATGTGTCTACATTTTAATTATTTTTTTAAGAAATTTTAATAGTTTTTTTTTTTATACACATTTTCATAAATTGCTGCATGTGACCATAGAAAATGATGTAATGATGATGTAATTAGGGCTTGTATTTACGGAGCCTTAGTGAGGTTTTTCTGTTTATTTCTGAGTCTCATTTAAGGAAGATGAAACTGCTTAACATTAAATAATTCTCAGTGCTGATGTTATTCCAGCAGAATGCTTATTTTGTTTTATACATCTGTGGTTGCCCACAAGTCTGCTCATAGCCTGAAAGTATACTTAGTTTTACATGTATCCCCCAATGTGCATGTACCCCCACTGGCAACCCCTTTCTAACCTTGATCATTGTTTGTACTTCTGTCAGTAGATCATTCTCCCTAGCTTGCAATAATTCTATCAATGTTTCTGGAACTGTAAAACCACCACATGGCTGTCCAAATGTGCTTTCTTGGGCCCTTATGATATGCTTTCCCTATCCATGTATAGGAATGACCAGATAGTCTCCTGCTTCATTTCCATCTTATTAAATGATCTTTCTCTGCAAACATCAGGTTTATTGGGCTTCACTCAGAACCAGAATTAGAAATGATCATCTCCCACCAATAATTTGTATTACCAAACATATGTGTTTATCAGTCACCCTGTCCAATACTTTTATGCAGTGTTACAGAGTATCCTCACTAGCAAATTCTCCAGCTAAAACACCATTGTGGTAATCCATTGCGTCTTCATCTGAGCCTGCTGCTTTATTTGATTTTTATTTTATTTAGATGATATTGACAGATCCAAGTGCTCTACTGGATACTTTTCAGTGCTCTCCACGTTTTCGTATTTCTAGAATTCCTGTTCAAATTTCTAAATCTTTTTTAAACAGATTGTTTTAATGTAGTTTGGCTACTGGGATTACCTCTGTATCAATGTGCTACCTTGCTGAATATATTTTCAGCGTTCTAAATCCTTCAGGTAAAGACTGACATTCAGTGAGATATGATGCATGTCTGTAAAAGGCTTGTGCTGCTAAGCTGCAATGCACAATAACCTGAGGAGACAATGAATATCCAAACAAAACCATGCAGCTCTTATGGACAGCTGAATGAGCTTCAGAGTTTGCATGTGACCAATGCAGCAAGTCTGTAAGTGGAGCTAGACATGCAGTTCAAGTATGCAATGAGGCAACTACATATAGTGAAATGTGCATAGTGTATCATAGGATACAAACCATACGGTGGTTATGAATTACTGTACACTACGATCCACCAAGAACAGAAAATGTGAGATAAGAGTGCTATATTTTCATATAAAGCAGTACTTGAAACAACTAGCCTGCACATGGAACAATCATAGTGTACTAGATTGTACCAAATCTCATGCATAGTGAAGTGGCATGTATTAGAAGTATTTGCACAGCTATGGTGTTCATGTATGCAGACAACTCATAGATTCATAAAATTGAAGGAAAATCCTGTACAAGAAAGTAGAAATATGGGACAAGCAAGCAGGTAGTCACAAATAAGGACAGCACATAAGAGTGTGAAGGATAGGACTGGAAAACATTTTTTGAGATAGGGACCCATTTTAAAACAGAAAAGAAGAAAACAGAAGGGAAGAGCAGAGGAAGAATGGCAAA
This sequence comes from Protopterus annectens, assembly GCF_019279795.1. Classification (NCBI taxonomy): domain Eukaryota; kingdom Metazoa; phylum Chordata; order Ceratodontiformes; family Protopteridae; genus Protopterus; species Protopterus annectens. The sequence goes on from NC_056743.1 coordinate 1,678,211,304, forward strand.
TGAGAATATAGGGGTAAGAAAAGGGGATAAGATAATCATGGGAGTAGACAGGTAAATACAGGACAGCAGAAACAGCACTAGAAGTTCCCCAAAACAGACTGAGGATGCTATGGATGGTCATAGAAAAAGAAAGTAAATAACTGGAGATGGAAATGTTTGGACAGTGGACAAGTTTTTGGGGCTGACACATGTTGAATAAGCACAGAAGGACATTACAAGTCTCTGTCCTTGCATGTTGGATCATGGTAATCATTTATAAGTGCTACACCCTTCCCTACAAATTATATGATTAAAGCTGGTTGGTTGTGTGAATCATGCACGCCACATACCTAGCCATTTCCCACTTCACTGTGGGCTACAACATATCATTGAGCTGCAGCTGAGCCACCTAAGGCAATGCAGATGAGATACCTTCCACTGACAAGCCAGATCCCCCTACAGAGTAGCCTTCCATATTAATTGCCATCATGAACTTCAGCCATAACTTGGCAAGGGCAGAATACAAAGGAGGTACCTGTGAAGCAAATCTGTTGCCTAGACTGCCTTAAGGAGGAAAGTTGATATCTCATGCAGAAAGGGAAAAGGCATCTCAGAGAACCATGATAACTGTAAGGTGAGATGCTAAACAATACACACTATCACATATGTGTTACCTACTAGCCGTGTTCCTGGCATAAGGCAAATGAGTGTTCCTTGCACATATGGTCAGATACACCAAGTGAATATTGCGCAGGTGCAGGCAGGAACATACCAGGTAGTATGTGTTCACAGTGACATCCTGATATGGGCCTACTTGGAACTTCCTGAAATGTCTGTGAAGGAGGGAACAATTATCTTGCTTTTGTTCATATGCCTTCTTCACTATGATCTAATAAAAAACAACATTTTCCTTATTTTTTGTTTCTGAAAACTGTCAATTTCTTGACAAAATAAAAACAAATAAATCATTCATTCATTCATTAATAAAACAGACCATGACCAGTGAATCACATACAAAATATGACGTTTAAGGTTTGGCTACTCACAAATTAATGCAATGTATATAGCCATACTATTCACTAGAATGAGATCACAGCAGCAAGCTTTTAAAGGTGAACATGTGAATTAGGTTGCATCTTGTGCCACTGATATCCCTCACCAAAATATATCAATCCGTAGATAAGCCTGGCTGCAGATATCATCTGCTTGCATTCTGCTCAATAACATTGCAACTATTCTAATATGATACAGTCTGTAGCACTGAGTCATATGTTCACATGTCAGGATAATGGGGAGGTGGCACAGAATGGACAATTTTGACCATCCTGAAAATGAGTATATACTTCTGTAAGTACTAAGCATGCATGGATGACACCTCTTGTTGAAAAGGAATGCTAACTAGATTTTTATCTGAGCAGGTATAGCAGACAGTGCTCTATGACATAAATGCTGTGGAGACATCAGTCACATATTACAGCTGAATAGTAAGTGTTAATGGTATGCTATTCTGTGCCAAAGCAAAGGCACATTCGATAGCAGCTGAGAGACTGAGCACCGGTCAATGAGACAGCCACCTGGGAACAACACAGAGAGCTTTGCTGGTGAGTCATTCCTGTTCTAGTAAATATTATAATTAGGATTGATGGTACCATGTGTATCTTGGTGGATAATGCACCAAGTCAGTGCTTCATACATTAGATGTCTGGGAACTTGCACTCCACAGGGACAGATTATGATGACCAAAGTAACACATCGATATGCACTGTTTTAGGTTCATCAAGAATCCAGCAATATCAGGATAGTGACAGAAGTGGATTGGGTTTGAACATGAATCTTGCATTTTGAATGGACATCCTAAGTGTTAATGCAGGTCCAAGGGCCAGGTTTATGGCACATGCAGGCATGCTCATGCCTTTTAGGCATTTTTTGGTAATTTCACAGGACAGAATATAGGTACATAATACCTAAAGAGAGTGAGGCATGACAGCAAGCTGATGATGACACGTGTTGGAGCTGATGATGATGTCATGACACAGATACTTGAGTTATAGATGGATGGCAGTGTGGTGTTGTCTGTCTTAATCCTAGATGTACATATGCATCCAGTACAGATCATATTTGTGACTTCCCCCACATCTTGACATGTGCATTCATCCTGAGCTCTCACCTTTCTCAATGGCAGAGGGTGCTAACAATGATTCCTCAACAGCTGCTGCAACAGATTCACATGTTGTATCTAGTGTGGGTATACCAACTATTCCACAGCCTTTGCAGGTGTGTACAATACCATTATCTGTCACACCATGCCCCCCATATGCTAGGATCACTAGGAATCAATTGTATGATGTATTGCAATATCATCCATGCACCATCTGCAATACATTCATATATGGAACTTAGTGCTGTCTTAGGTGTCATCAGCACAGCCAGGAAGGTCTTAGGGTACAGCTAGAGACATGATAAAATCAGCAAGCAAAGGAGATTAGCATTGCTGGAACTGAATTCATCCTCAAGTCTTGTTGAGTATCATTAGAAGGTGGACCCTGTTTTTACAAAATCTTACCAAGACAACTCTGATATACAGACTGTATTTTATATAGCATTTACCATGGGCAGAAATTGGTTAAAAATGAAAAAGACAGCTGGGTGCACAAGTCCCAGGATAGAAAGTGTCCAATCCTGGTAGGCACATATTTGAAGTAACATCTGAATTGCATAAAATGAATAAAGCAAGCAAAACAAGGGAAATGGACACATTTTTTCAGTACATGCTTAGTGAATCTGTACTTTTTCATATTAACTGAGGCTATCAGAGTTATTAAAAGTGTATGACATTTTTGCATGCTTTTGCAGTGTTACATAGGTTCATAGGTTCATAGGTTCATACTAGGCTATCTGCCCTGAGGTAATTATAAGCCTAGCCCGATTCTGTATGGCTTACGCCACCCCTTGATTTGAGTATACTGTGCCCTTTAAGGTTTAGTTTACTATGCCTCTGTCTAATAGTGACACAGGAGTAATCCCTGGGACAAACCTACGATCCCCCATCCACCTATTGAAATTCTTCTTGAAGAGATTCAGTGAGGTGCTCTGCCTCACATGAACTGGAATTCTATTCCAGAGCGAAGGGAGCCTCTGGGTTATGAACCTGTCCCTCCAGCAAGTTCTATTTATTTCTGTGCTGAGGTTCAAGTCCCTCGAGTATGTGGCTCTAAGGGATTTAAATTTACTGAGGTGGAGCATGTCAATTAATTCTGGATTTGACATAGCTTTGTATGTCAGGCATAGATCGCCTCGAAGTAGGCGGTATGCAACTGAGTAGAGCTGGAGTTTTTTTAACCGAGCAGCATATGGCATCTGTTTGAGACCCTTGATCCTCTTGGTGAGAGCTATTTCACAAATACAGCCATTTCAGAGAATATTTCACAAAGTAGAGTATTTCAAAGAGTTTATTGTGCATTTGAGTGTTACTGCAAGCTGCAAAGAGGCAACTTATTCATATATAATTACAAGGATTTTCAGTGTATGCACAAACACGCTTACTTTGTCAGCATGGCTGAAGGTTTTCATAAACCAGTTCCTCTAGTGTTTGATAATAATATTACTGAGAACTGGAGAGTGTTTAAGCAAGAGTATGATATTTTCATACAGGCTGCATTTTCTGATAAAGATGAGCATACAAAGGCATTTATTCTGCTAAATTTGGCTGGGCCAGAAGCCATTGAAAGGGAACGTTCATTTGTATATGCACCTGCTATTTATGCTGTAGAGGGAGAAAAAACATCATATTGTTGAACAGACTGAGTCAAGGGAAGACCCTGTGTGCTTAAAATGTAAATTTACTTAAATATGTAACTCCCAGACAAATGTTACAAAAGAGAGGCACTTATTTTACACAATGAATTAAAAGCCTGGTGAAACTTTTGCAGCATATATATCTGACCTGAGAAAATAAAGCTAAAATGTGCAGATTTGGTGATTTAAGGGATGAGTTATTAAAGGGCAGACTTGTGGGTGGTATTAAAGATGATGCTGTGAGAAAGACATTGCTTTGTGACAGTGATTTAACTTTGAATAAGGCCATCGAGATTTGTCGATATATGAGCTCCCAGAAAAGCACACAGATATGCTTACAAATGAGAATAGCTTTAGAAGTTATTGCTGCAAAGCTCATGTTGATAGTATGCAGCATGTTATTAAAAGGAAACAGACCCAGGCACATGGCAGCTAGTGTAACTCCAGAAACACCCACAAGTAAATTCCAGAGCTTTCTGTCAAGTTCCAGAGTTCGCACAGCTTCAGTGAAGCATAAGAGTCAGCAAATAAGCATAATGGTGAACAAGGGCCAGTATCTAATTTCATTGCTAACTGTCATAATTTTGGTAAAAAGTCATGCGTCTGAAAGAGAGAAATGCTTAGCTTTTGGTCAACAATGCCACATATGTAATAAATGGAATATTTCAAAAGATTTTGTAAATCAAAAAACACACCTTTTATTAAAAGGAACATTTTAAAAAATGACTTGATCAATTAGAAAGCAGCAATGTGGCATCTTCTACTCTTTATATTGATGGTGTGTCAGTGCTTAGTGAGACAGTCAATGCAGCTGATTTACAGGCCAAGAATGAAGTATTTTGTACTGTTTGGATAAATGGCAAACCTGTAGAGCTCAACATTTATACTTGCTCAAAATGCAATATTATGTCTGCTGAAACAATTGTTAGTGTATGTGCTAGTGAAAAGCTTGATTTGGCAAAGTGTGCTAAGCTTGTTACATATGGTGATGAAGAGATTCAAACTGAAGGTTGAGTTATGTTTTCATGTTACTCTACAGGTAGAAGTTACATCTTATTATTTTATGTGGTCAAAAGTCATGCCCAGTCATTATTAGGCCTCAGAGACATTTTGAATATGGGACTGCTTTCATTTAATAAGGAAGTTCACCATGTTAGAATAAAACACCACTATTCTTACTTTGTCCAGCATATTTTTTTCTACCTATGCTGATCTATTTGAATACAAACTAGACAAATTTTCAGTTGTGTACTCCATGAACTTAGAACCAGCTATCAGTCCAGTTGTGAAGCCAGCTAGAAAAGTTCCAATAGCTATGCAGACTAGAGTCAAAGCTGAACTGGATAAACTGTTGCAACAACATGTGATTTGTCCAGTAAGTGACCCGACTGAGTGGGTATCTTCCATGGTGGTAGCTCATAAGAAAAGCTCAGATGACAACAGAATTTGTATTGACCCATAAGATTTCAACAAGGCATTAAAAAGACCTCATCATCCCATGTGCGCAGTCAATGAAGTTGCAGCTCTCATGCCAAATGCCAGTGTTTTTTCTGTCTTAGATGTGAAGAGTCCATTTTGGCAATTTTTGCTTGATAAGAAATCCTCACTTCTCACTACTTTCAGTACTCTGTTTGGAAGGTACAGATTTCTGAGAATGCCATTTGGGATAAATTCTGCAAGTGAAGTCTTTCAACATCCAATGGAGCAATTTTTTTTTGGGTATCCTTGTGCTATTATAGTAGAAAATATACTAGTAGGAGGTAATGCTGAAGCTGAGCATGACATAAACCTCAGAAAAGGTCTGGAAAGTGCACGTCAAGTGAATCCTATGCTCAATCCACAGAAATGCAAATTCAGGCTATGAGAAGTCACTTATGTTGGTCATTTGTTCACCAGTTCAGGCTTACAATCAGACCATTCTAAGCAAAAAGGCATTCTCAGGATGCCAGCTCCAGACAATGTTCAAGGCCTGCAACGTTTTCATGGCATGGTTAACTACCTAGGCATGTTCATTCCAGACTTGAGTCAGCTATCCTCACCATTCAGAGAGCTAACACGTAAAGATGCATCTTGGTCTTAGGTAGAACAGCACCAGAGTGCATTTGATGTCCTAAAATAGAGAATTGCCAGTCTACTTACTCTCAGATACTATGATGTTCATAAGCCAGTTACTCTTTCATGTGATGCTTCAAAATTTGGTCTTTGTGCAGTCATTCTACAAGAGGATCAACTAGTTGCTTATGGGTTCAGAACTCTTACCCAAGCTGAAATGCAATATGCTCAGATAGAGAAAGATCTTTTGGCAATTGTGTTTATATGTTCCAAGCCCCATGGTTATGTGTATGGCAGACCTATCCAGATCAAAACAGATCATCAACCTCTAGTCACTATTTTGAGAAAGCATATACACACAGCTCATGCCAGATTGCAATACATGATGCTGAAATTGCAAAAGTATCATTTCAATCTCATCTACCAGAATGGCAAACTTCTTTATCTTGCTGATATGTTAGCCAGATCACCAAGAAATACCACTGAACAGTGAGAAATTTGATTTTCAAGTCACGGAAGTGAGAAATTTTTCATCCACTCATCCTGATGAGCTGAGAGATCACACAGCTTCAGATCCAGTTTTACAGAAGCTCAACTACTTCCTCAGAGAAGGATGGCCATCAAAGCAATCTAATTTGCCTCCAGAAGTGCAACCTTATTTTCTATATAGAGATGAGATTTTATCAGACAATGGTATCATCATGAAAGGTCCAAAAGTCATTGTTACAATGTATTTGCAACAAGAGTCCATTTCTATCTTACACTGAGGTCACCCAGGAGAATACTCTACAAAAAGAAGTGTGATAGGACTAATATTTTGCCTTTCTATGTCACAAGATATTGAGAGAGCACTTTCACCTTGTTCTGTGTGTAGCAGTACAAAGCCTCATCAACAGAAAGAAACACCTTCAGTTAAACCAGATTCTGGAACTACCTTGGTTGACAGTAGCCATAGACATTTTCAAGTTGAATGGTCAACATTATTTGGTGTTAGTAGACTCTTATTCTATTTGGTTTGAGGTTGACCTAGTTCCCAATCTTGCATCCAATATTGTCATTACTAAGATGAAGCATAATTTCGCAATTCATGGATCTCCACTCAAAGTTATTTCTGACAATGGCATACAGTTTACAAGGCAATAGTTCAAAAGATTTGCAGAAGAGTGGGACTTTACTCATGTCACAGTAGACCAGAGTATCCTCAGTCAAATGGTTTGGCAGAACGGGCATCCCAAAGTGCAAAGCAGTAACTAGAGAAGTCTAAATGAGACATTAGTGATGTTTTCCTGAATCTCTTGAATCTCAGGAACACTCCTCATGATACACATCTTGGTTCACCTGCTCAAAGACTTCTGTTGAGACAAACCAGAACCATGTTATCAATCAGTAGTCAATTGATGGTTCTATGTGTCAAGAAAAACAGGTCAGTGAAAGCCAATCTGTTGAAGAAGTGCTTAATATGGAAGTCCTACTACGATAAGACCAGCAAACCATTCAATCCATTATGAGAAGGAGAAATGTTAAGGATGCAAACCTCCAAAGGTTATGATCAGAGTCATAAAGAATATTTGCACAGAGCCAAGATCATACATTCTGGAATCACAAGAATCAGAATTCAGGCAGAATTGGAAGCATTTAATACCAGTATCTGAGCCTATACCACAGAACATAGCCTCTGAGAAAGACTATTTATCTCAGAGTGAGTTGTCTGGGGTTCCAGTTCCTGAGGAAGCATTTCTATTCCTGTGATGAATCCTGAAGTGAGCTATTCACTGAAACCTGTCCTTGTTACTAAGTCCGGTCCTAATGGTTATGTCACAAAATCTGGTTGTGTATCGAGACCATGTTCCAGATATATAGTGGCTTGGACATGACAATAAGAATCCTTTGAGCATTGTGTTTTCTTTTCTCGATATGTATTGTGTTGCATGCCAAATTGCTTTCTTTTCTTTTAGAGTGAGAATGTAGATGAGTGTGCATATCTCTTTAAGAAACCTCCTGCAGGCATGTACTGATGCATTGATTACTGAGCACGTGCAGGGACAGAATGCCATTTTGTGTTAAGATGTTGCAGTTTAAGCATGTTTGTGTGTAACCTCTATCTGTTAATCAGTTTGTTTATAGTTATTGAAGTTGATGTCCATCCTGATGTTTTTTCATGTAATAAAGTTTCTTAAACAAACTACACCACCTTCTTGTCATCCTTGGAGTAAGGGCTGAGGCACAGAAACCAAACCAGAAGTAGATAAAAATCAGAAAGCAACTGAATGTGCCAAAAAACAAAAGAAAGAATATCAGGAGAAGGATCAGATGAGAAGGCAAGAGATGTGGAAAAGGCATAAATGTAGTTGCGAGTACTGAAAACTCCTGGAACAAAATCATGTTGATCAGGATCTGAAACACGAATGGTTAAGGAGAAGTGCACTTAAAACAAAAGATGAAAGGTTAATACTAGCAGGCCAGGAGAGTGGACTACAAATCCATTGAACATGTGCAAGAAAAGACAAATGCAGGTCCTGTAATACAGAACTGGAAACAGTCACACATCTTATTACTGGATTTGGTACACTAATGTCAGGCGGCCTGTATACTGAAAGGCATAATAAATTGGCAAGACTGTTGCTTTGGGGATTCTGTGAACATTACAGTATTGAAGTAGATGAGAAGCATTGAAAACATGAGCCACAAAGCATTATAGAGAATGATGAAGATTATATCACACGGGATCACCCATTACCAACTGTTCAAAAAACTGATGTGAGAAAAACAGACATAACAGTCCACGAAAAGAAGGCAAAAGTAGCATTGATCATTGAAATTGCTACAACCACCAATTCCAGTGTCTTATGTACAGAGAAGCACAAAGTCATAAAATACCAGGATTTGCAGGCAGAAAAAAGGGTAATATGGAAGAAGGATGCCCAGAGAGTTCCAATAGTAGAAGGACCAACTGGTCTTATAAAAAATAATTTACACTCCTATTTAGATATGCTACCAATGCAGGTAACTTCATATGAATTACAGAAGGAGGCAGATCTAGGCACTTTGCAGGTGCTATGAAGAACACTTTTGGTTAACATCAAATATTGTAACAATATTAACTTCAAGAACTTTAATCATACTTTCACTTAGGAATGTGGTCCATTCCTATAATGGTATTAGAAACCCAAAACACTTGGAGAAATGAAATCATCAGAGACATAATAATGACTGATCTGATGTGGCCTTTAAATAGCATAGAGTTCTTCCATATCCACCTCCATTTGGAGGACTGCCATGGCCACCATTACCACATTCAATGGTAGTATTTATTTTCTCCAAACATCTTTATTAAATTTTCACACATGACAAAGACAATCTTACATTTAGATAAATGAAAAACAGACAAAAGTATATCACTTTAGTTGCAGACAGTTTACATCACATCACCAATGAAATAACTGTCGTTGGCAAACATTATACATCACTTATAAACAATTCAGTCATTGTCAGGTAAGCATTGTATGGCTCATTCAAATCTTGCCTATTAAACCTCATTCCTGCTCTGAATATATTGTTCACACAATTCCCATTTTTTTCCTGTGTAGTTTGCTCCTTCCCTTTTCTAAAGATCCCAATTCCATTTTTTTATGTCTGTTGCTTTATTCACTACTTCTATTAAAGTTGGCATAGACTTTGGTTTCTATTTTCTAGTAATTGCTTTTTTGTCAGCCACCATAATTAGACTCATCAAGGCTTAACTATGTCTAGGCAATTCTGATTCTGTAGCATAACTCAAAAAAATCATCTCACCAGTCAGTCCAGTCCACCCACCCAGTATTTCTGACAGACTGGTTGGCAGGGAATTCCCAAAGTCTGCCAGCTCACTACACTCTCAAAAAATATGTTCCCAGATACCTCTTTCTTGACCATCATACCTCCAACATTTGCTATCCACCAAATTCTTTGGAGTCTGCTTAGGGTATAAAAATACCTATGTAAATACTTCCAGGCAAAGATCCTACATTTTCTAGATTTTTTTGCATATTTGGGAGATATACACATAACCCCTCCATTGTATCTTTGTGAACTGCTTATCCAATCTCTCTTCCCAATCCTTTCTAAGCTCATCTGATTGATTCTTATAATTATCATGGAATATTTTATTTACTTTACCAATTATTCCATTTTTAACAGCAGCTTCTCTTCTAGATTATATTAAAAATTCTACCAGTGCTGGTCTTTCATTTAGGAACCCCCTATTTCTTTCTGTTTGCCTAGACTCTGATATCAATCCTTGCTAGGGAAGGCAATCTCTAACTTGCAGACCAAATAAATTCCTGGCATCTTCCCATTCTATTACATTTTCCTTTCTAGTTATTTGCTCCCAGTACCTTGCTTACTTTTCCAGTTTCTCCAATAAATTCCAGCCCTGTCTTGCCTATTATCTGTATCCCTGACCACAGTCATCCCTATTGACAAAAATCTCTTTTCTCCATTCTCATGCTGGTTTGGTTCTTGGAGTACTCCCTCCTTTTTTTTTAATATAATACTCTGTATGATTTTGGTTGTTCTCCTTAAGAGTCTGCATCCAAAATCTCAAGCTCTCCTTATTTCTTGAGCTTCCTCATTGTGTCAGCATCATTCCTTTCCACATTGAATTATAGTTTTCTGCTTGTACTATATGTAAGAGCCTTAGCTGTTTTGCTCTAAAATACTCCCTCAAATTAGGTAAACCTAGTCCACCTTGTTCTTTTCATAGAATCTGCTTATACCACTTGACTCTCACTGTCTTCCCTTCCCAGATAAAATCCTTCAACTCTTTTTTAATTGCTATCCACAGCTTCTCCTCCTGTTGACCTATGTATAAGAGTAAAAAGGCTAAAAACATTTTAATGGCTTATATCTTAGCATCCATATCAATATAACAAAACATGCAGTTTCTCAAATTTTATATTATCTTCTGTTTAGTATCTTCCCACATATTGTAGTATTGTCCAAGTTTGGAATTTGAAGCATATAGGCTGACATGTAGGGAGGCCATTACATGGTACACAGTCCTCACCTACATCTGACCATGAAACACACTCCCTCACCTCTCATCATGGGACATCTCAGCTCTCACCTCCCACTATTAACACACATCATGTGCAAACCTCATTAAGGTCACAGTCCACCACCTTCCTCATTATGTGTGTATGTATGTGGGGGGGGGGGGGTGGGCAGGGGTCACAGACCCTTGTGCAATAAGCCACAGAATTAGCCATATATCATTGTCATTTACTGCCACCTGAAAGACACTGCAGCAGATAATTGTGTATAACACATAACACTTTTTGCTTCAAAATGTCTACCTCTGCATCAGGCCACAGTTTCAGAGTGGACCCCTTTCATGGGAAGAAACAGTATATGGCACAGCATTCCTGTTACCTAAATACCCATGTGTCAGACTCCATTGATGTCCCCTTTCACCATTTGTAGACAGAAACTTGTCATTGTCTCCCTATCTACCTCTGTGCATCGTGATGACTATGACTCATGCTACCCTTCATACTGTATTTAAATGAGGTAATGTTCAATTAACAATGTACCTTGAGCATGCACTGACCAGCATAGCCTAATTTTTACACTACCTGCATCATGTTTGATCTATATGCTTGTCTGGCTTACACATATGGACTAGATGTTAATACTTCACCTGCACTGCCATACTACACCCATCACTGCTTGGGAGCTGTTTGTGTAGCTACCAATTAATGTTGATCAACTAAACCATCACTGGATTATGACATTGATGTGTCTGCCCTGTTGGCCATGTGTGTATCAGGTCCAAACATACTAGTATCTAGGTAGTGTGCTGTCCATCTCCTCACCGCCATATTATGTAGCTGGCAATATGTTAGAAACATATTGTAGGCTATGACTGAACCATACTGGAGTGCCCACCCAGAAATGTTCAGACAGCAGAAGGAGGTATTGAGCAGGCCAATAATTTGCTCTATAATACTGCATGTTTGTCCAAGCACAATGCCATACAGTAGTTCAGCTGTATTAAGTGGATTAGGTATGGATTTCATGCCCTGTTTGGTATGTACCTAACCAGGAATATCCAACAATTGGAACATCAACAGAGGCTCCTTACTAAAAGAATACAGGAAGTAAGTAAACTGTCCTATGCAGACCACCTCAAGGCTCTTTCCCTGTATTCTGTCTCCTACGGGTTTTTAAGGAGAGATCTATGCCTGGCATGCAGGGCATTGTTTGACCCCTCCCTGATGGACCTTGTGTATATCCACAAAACAAACTGCACCAGAATTACCCATTCTAAAGACTTAAACATTGCCAGTGATATAAATAGGACCTGCTGGATGGATTGGTATGTATCCCAAAGACTACCCAGTCTATGGAACAGGCTCCCCATTCATCTGAAGCAGAGTTCCTCCATAATCCAATTCAAGTACAACATGGACAATTGGATGGGAAACCGGAAATTCATCCTTGGATTGGCACCTATGTCTCTAAAAACAGGTAACCTGTAAATGATTCATCTCCCAGGCCCATGCTTACACTTATCAAGGTATCAGAACTTGTCAAAGATTTGGGATGCATTGCCAGGCTTAAAAAGGCCACTGTGGTCATTAGCCTAGTAAACACCTATGAACCTACAAACCTATAAAAAAAGAAAGTACACATATCTGATTCAGAAATAATTCACCAAATGCAACCTTGCTTACAGGGCATAAAAGTAATATGTACTGCTGCTCTAGGTAGAGACTTTCATTAAGTACATTCATGCGAGGAGCACATACTGACACTTACTGATTTAAGTCATTGGCCAAACAACCCAGTCCCCATGAATCACAGTGTCTTCTACTACCCTTTAGCCAGGCAACTGTCTTTCAAGAAGAACATTATTTTTTTGCAGACACACACACACACACACACACACACACACACACACACACACACACACACACACACACACACACACACACACACACACACACACACACACACACACACACACACACACACACACACACACACACACACACACGCTTTACAGAGGAGGTTTGCAGAATTATCTATGTCCCCAAATCTATCTTCCTGGCATAGTGAAATTGCCACCACCAACAGAGTTATGGTGAGTGGGTTAGACACACCAAACCCATGTACTTCTTGATTTAATTATTGTTAGTTTGAGGAAAGTCCTTCAGATTAGGTGGTTTATATCTTGCCATCTGAAATCTTACATGCATTGGTAATGTCTGTTATTTTCTGTTTTATTATCATTTTCTGTCAAGGTATTAAAACCAAAGGCAGTGACATAGTCATTTTCCTTAACATGTACATTGACAGTACAGAATATATAATGAAATGTTCTTGTTTATAATTAGCTCCATTAGCTAAAGTGATCAAAGATCCCCTACTGTTATTTATGGGAAAGGGCATTGGACTTGATATGGTAATATATTTGCCTTGTTCCTAGTTTTTTCAACAGAACAGAATGTGTTGTGTAAAACAATGTTCTTTGACATTTCTTTTGGCATCATCATAGGTTCATAGATAGGTACTAGGCTATTGGCCCTAGGGCCTATATAAGCCTAGCCAAAATATCATAGGTTGTCCTTTTTTCTTCCTCCCTATAGTTTCCTTTCCTGACATCCATCATTATCTATCATAACTGTGGGTTCAACTATGTAAAACAATGTGGTCCTAAATGCTCTGCATTGTTTAGCTAATGTCTTCAGATGTGGTCAGTGTTTTAACATAAACAATGATTACATCATTTTGTACTGTTTGTATTCAGAGCATATTAAACATAGCTATTGTGGCTTGTGTTTGAACAAAAACAATGATTACCTCAGTTTGTACAGTTTAGCTAATATATTCAGACAATATTAAACATAACTATTGTTGGCTGTGTTTTAACATAAACAGTGATTACATCATTTTGCACCATTTAGCTAATGTTTTCAGAGCATATTAAACATAACTATTATGGGCTGTGTTTGATCAAAAACAATGATTATTACATCATTTTGTACCATTTAGCTAATGTATTCAGAGGATATTAAACATTACGATTGTGGCCTGTGTTTGAACAAAAACAATGATTACGTCATTTTTTACCATTTAGCTAATGTATTCAGAGGATATTAAACATAACTATTGTGGCCTGTGTTTGAACAAATAGAGCAAACCAAAATCACGCATGGTGGAACCAGTGCACGGCTCAATCCAAAATGAGTCAAAATACACAAAGCGAGCCAGCACAAGGTTAAAGGCAAGCATAAACCTTCTTTTATTGTGGCATATTAAAACAGAACATAGCAAACCAGTTTTGGCTTAAACAATGGCCTTCATCAGTGCAGAGAAAAGAAAAAAAACAATGATTACATCATTTTGTACTATTTAGTTAATGGATTCAGAGCATATTAAACATAACTATTGTGGACTGTGTTTGAACAAAAACAATGATTACATCATTTTGTATTATTTAGCTAATGTATTCAAAGCATTTTAAACATAACTATTGTGGGCTGTGTTTGAACAAAAGATAATGATTATATAATTTTGTATTGTTTGGCTACTATATTTGGAGGATACTAAACACAACCATTATGAGCATCACTGGGTTTTGTTTAGCTGCAATTTTCAGTGGATACCTTAAGTCTTACAAGTGTTTGTTATTTTGCTGAAGCTTTGTATGAAATGCTGCATTTGTGTTTCGCTTGTGGTCATACCAAAGCCACTTTTCTATAAGTGACATATAATAATCAGGGGAGATTCAATAAAGTCTACATAGTCATTTTCCACTGTGTGTGCATTGCGGTGTGATTTGCACATGGGCAGAAAAACCTTTATAGTAAGTAAACACTGTGGAGCGGTACATACCCCCATACAAACAAGGTAAATACAGTGGCATGCTAATTATAGTATAAGCAGTTGAATTACATGCTAACTAACCAATCTAACATGGTGGGTCTATTCAACAAGCTATAAAGCATTTGTGTAGACTCTGTGCTGGTGTTCCCTGTGAACTCCAAAACTTTTGGATTACAGCCATGGAAAGGAGTCTACACAGACAGAATTAAAAGTAAAAAATGTGAGATTAGTAGAGAACTGACCTTAATATGTGACAGCATTATATGCAATCTGGATGCAATAAAAGAAGAGTAACAATAGCAACATAAACCTTTTTTGTGCCATAACAGAAATGCAGCTTTCCTCTCCCACCCTGAAATGAACAGTACAGTTGCAAGTAATGCAGACAAATAAAAGTGTAAAAGTGTGTGCTAATCAAAATAAATATAAAAAACATTAAGCAGTCTGTTCAGACTTCATACATACGTCAGTATATGCGATATATAGCTGATGAAATGTAGGCATATCATCTAAAAATCAGTATGTCTCTGTGCAGATATATCCCAAAGCAACATCCTGGTCTCTTCTGTTTTCAACACATAAAGAATTTGGCTCACCCTCAGTTTCCTTTGCTGCAATGGTTGCCATCTGATGTAAGTTCTGGGCTGGCAGCATGGCGAACATGCAAAAATAAGGTCTGAAGTCATTAGAACTGCTGAATCCCAAAAGATTGGATCTGTGTAGAGATGTAAAGATAGTGCAGGCACTCCCCGAGTGTCTGTGCTTAATGGATGGCAAGTGTGAATGCTTACATCAGTTGGGTGTGTCAGATTAGACTTACAAAGTGTTACATGTACATTTGTCAAGGTTAGAAATGCAAGTAAGCAGGGGGAAATTCACATGTTCTGTTTCATTAACATCCAGCCTACTCTTCATCTGTGTCCAATTTTTTCTCTGTCAGTTTTCTATGATTAGTTTATTAGTTTTTGGCCATTGTTTGCATGATGTAATGCTTAGCACAATCACAGGCAACAGAGGAATGAATGGAAGGTTTGGCTGTGCTTATCTTTGCACAGCATTAAAAGATGGAGAAAAGGGAGACCTTAAGAATGACTACTGCAGAAGGGAATGTCATGTAACTATTCCAGTGGCAGCATTGCTAAAGTACGCCAGTTAGTAGTGAGTCTGTGGAATACACCTGATACTTAACTGACTCTCTTGCAGCAGGTGGTAATGCACTTAATGCAGTAATACTTTCCTTTTTGGAGGCCGTTGGTACTGGGTTCAAATACAACTGAATCTTAGACTTTTAAGTACCTTCATATTTGTTGTGCATTGGTGTGTAATGCACACCATTGCTCAATAATGTATTAAAGAAAATAAATGGTGAAGACAAGACAGTAGTGAAATGGGGAGCAAGCAGGGAGAAGAACAAATGGGAAGCAATACAGGAAAGTGCAGGAGGGAGGGAGGAAAGAACCATAGCTCTCCATTTCTTCACCAGTAAAAACAGATAATATATGCAGAATATTAGCTGAATTTGGACTGTCACCTTCAGAGAGAGGGGTGACCAAACACAATCATGTTGTACAGCTAAATGGACTGAATCAAGAGTGTTAAGAAGATGTATGTGCAAAAATGGAGAGCTATGTATGGGATGACTTTTTTTTTCTGTGAGACAGGTGCCCATTTTGTTTGAGAGAGAGAGAGAGGGATGTTGGGGAATGGAAATAGTTATGTCTGGGTCTGGTAAGTTGGGTAGGTGAGGAAGAAATTGCAGACAGGACAAACAAGGCAGAACCAAGGGATGGTGATGGGCACAAGAGGTCAGTGGACACCATTGATGGGGTGAGGATGGGTACATCCAGGATCCATGCCCATCAAGCTGTGTGACAGTGCGAATTGAGTCCTCACCCACTAGACTGTCATCACTGCCACCTCACTCCACAACTGGCTAGAGTGCTAGACATCTCCTTCTCCTGGTCTTATCTAAAATGAGGGAGAACAGCCCCTCCATCTGGCTTAGGCATGCGCCAACAGTGCATTGCTCAACCATATGCACCATCCCTGGCAGTTCAGAACATGTGATAAACTCACCATCTCTGCCACTGCTCCAGCAGGTAACCACTGGACTATCCTCCAGGGCAGAACCACCTGAGGGGGCAGGTAGTACACTGGCAGCAGAGATGGAGCTTTTATGAAATAGCAAAGCTTCCGGGTTACTAAACTTCTTCAATACTAATACAACAATTCACTAAAACAATCAAATTTAAATAGGAGTCAAAGCAATCACATGACATGCAGCCCAAAAATCATGTGACCTACACGCAAAATACATATACAAAAAAATACAAAAATTGTTGAATAAATATAAAACATAAAATAAAACCAAAGACTTCATGATATATGTATAAATATACAAATATATAGCTAACAACATAACCTAGTTTGTTGTAACTTGACAAGAACCGGTTTTAAAGTAACTGCAGATTTCAGGCCTGGAGGGTGGTCAGCAGCTAACCTTAATATCCATTCATGACCTTTAATTTCTAATGAATTATTAGTGTCTCCACCCCTAATCGATGTATATATGTATATGTATGGCACTTGACCAGCTTGAAGCAACTAAAAAGCGCAAGCTTATGCATGACATGGCTGATTTTCAGAGACGTCACATATTTTCTTGGCCGAAAAATGACTCTATTATTACTAACAGTAATAAGACTTATGCCCAGAAAGTTTCTTTGCATACTTTGGATGACTTCTCTGATCCAACATCCGTTCATTCATTTTCCCAGGAACCGGCATCTATTAATGTATCAAATGCTTTGGCTGAGACCACGCTTATTTCTATTACGTCGAAGACAGCTGATGCAGATGCTGATACACATACTAATGGTGAAGAAATACAAAATGGAAATGATAATGGAAAAGTTAATAGCATCAAGAAAACACATCAGTTATCTTTAAACCTTTTACAGAAGCATTTTCAGCTAGATCAGCCAGAGAAGGTACAAGAGTGGACTACGTTGAGGGGCAGATCCGTGACAAGGCAAACTGTGGTTTCAACCAAACGCAAGAACAACAGCCCTATGGGGCAAGGGAAAATGAGCTGACGATAATTAAAGGTACTTTGAACTTGTCTGATTTTATTTTGGAAGCCCCTCATTACTCTTTATTCCAGAAGGGACTTAGTTTTAAAACTATGACCAGTGACGATTTAGTTGATGCTTTGACTGACCTCAAACAATTTGTTAGAAATGTAAATTTAAAAGTTTTGTTTAAAAATTCTGTACCAGCTCAATTAACCTGTAAAAGGCGTAGTACATTTATACATGTTAGTATTCCTGTTCTCACTGCATTTCATGTGAAATGGAGTTGAGACAGTTATATTCAGATACAACAAACATGAAACATTATAATTTAACCTATGATGAATTTATGGCATTGAAAGCGCTGCAGGCTGATTCCAGCATAGTCATTAAGCAGGCGGATAAAGGGGGTGTAGTGGTAATCATGGATTGGGACAAGTACCTATTATCCATGACCACCCTGCTTGAGGATGAACATGCATTTAGATGTATTTCACCCGTTGATGTTAAGAGATGTATTAGTTTGGTGAACATGATGATATATGATTTACAGAGTAGTGGTGATATTGACTTAGATTTATTTCAGTTTTTTACTGTGCCTTGTCCAGTCATTCCACAACTATATGGTTTACCAAAGATACATAAGTCATTATGTGACCCCCCCCCATGAGACCAATATTGTCTGGTAACGGATGGTTAACTGAGCCCATTTCCGTTTATCTACAGAAACAGTTGCAACTTTTCCTGTTACAGTGTAACAATGTCTTGAAAGATACTACAGATTTCATTATTAAATTAAGACGTTGGTTCAATAGTTTGAACACCGTTGTTTTCCATAAAAGGGATTTTCTTTTTGTAACTTTGGATCTAGTAGAGATTTTCTGACTGCACAGGCATCTTTATCAGCGAGACATAGAAAATATTTGTTCTCTGTTAGACATAGTTTTAACTAACATTTTTTTGTTTGATAGACAACTGCACTTGCAGCTTACTGGTGTAGCCATGGGCACATCAGCAGCTAATACTTACGCTAATTTAGATTTACATCAGTGGGAAAGGATGTATATTTGCAGTAATGTTAATCCCTTGAATAACAATGTATGTTTCTATCAACGTTTTGTAGATGACTGTTTTTTTTTAATTTGGAAAGGGTCTTCATCCCAATTAGTTGATTATATAGAGTATTTGAATACTGCTACAGAATTTTTGAAGTTTAAGATGGTTTTCTCAGATAGTTGTGTGACTTTTTTAGATCTTAAAGTTGAATTAAATGAAGGTTTGCTTTGTGCTAGTGTCTACAAGAAGGAAGTCTATGCTGGTAGGTACATGCACAGCACTAGTATGCATGCCCCTCATGTCTTTAAGGGAATAGTAACAGCGCAATTTAGTAGGACCAGTAGATTGAATACTGATGATTCATGTTTTCTTTTTCAGCTTGATTAAAAGATGAATGATTTCTTGAGTATTGGCTATGATCCTAAGTTACTGTTAGATGTGAAAGCTAATATTATAACTGACAGATGTACTAGGCTTAGACCATTTTTTTTATCATCTGACGAATCTGCACCTGATTTGAATAAGGACATATCAAAGGATAGTAAACTTAGGTATGTTACTACTTATAATGTTAGGACACATTTCGTCAAACGTATTATTGAGAAAAACTGGGTCGACCTGATGGCATCTGCAGAAGTTAGGACTGTTTTAGATCACAAACCTTATTTTTCATACAGGAATATGAGAACTCTAAAGAGTAAATTATGTTATAAGGATTTTAATGGAGGTTGTAACCATCAGCTTTCTATTAAGTGTGGTACTTTCAGTTGTATGGATTTTACATGCTGTATTGATATTGTGAGTAATACCAGTGATACATTTACCCACCCAGCAACTGATAGAGTTTATAAGTTTAATCTATCAGCTACCTGTGTTAGTAGCAATGTGGTCTATCTATCAACCTGCACTGCATGTTCTTCCTTTTATGTGGGGAAAACAACTAGAAAGTTAAAAGAACGTATCATTGAGCATAAATTTGAGATTAGAAGGACGAACGACAAGAATGCTCTGTATAAACACATAAATATGCATGGTCCTGATCATAGATTTAAATTTAGGGTCACAGATATTTTATATACATCGATTAGGGGTGGAGACACTAATAATTCATTAGAAATTAAAGAGTATGAATGGATATTAAGGTTAGCTGCTGACCGCCCTCCAGGTCTGAACTCTGCAGTTACTTTAAAACCGGTTCTTGTCAAGTTACAACAAACTAGGTTATGTTGTTAGCTATATATTTGTATATTTATATATATATATATATATATCATGAAGTCTTTGGTTTTATTTTATGTTTTATATTTATTCAACAATTTTTGTATTTTTTGTATATGTATTTTGTGTGTAGGTCACATGATTTTTTGGGCTGCATGTCATGTGATTGCTTTGACTCCGATTTAAATTTGATTGTTTTATTGAATTGTTGTATTAGTATTGAAGAAGGGTAGTAACTCGAAAGCTTTGTTATTTCATAAAGGTGTTTTTCTTGACGTTTTGTGTTTTTTTATAGCAGAGATGGAGCTGCCAGGTTGGCTGCTCGACATGCTGGACAATGGTGCCAGGGCTGATGGGTGAGGACAGGCTGATCCATTGGGGCAGGCCTACCCTGCTGTGCTATAGAGCATTCCATCATGTGGTACACAGAGATTACATGAACACATTTTGATGACACATATTAATGTAAAACAAACAAAAAAGAGAGATAAGGGGTGACGTGAGACAAAAAATAGATAATATTAGTACGTTCATATTTAACATGCAGTGCATTAATACAATTATTTGACTCTATTATCTTAACCTTTACTCTTAAGACTGCCATTCCCTAATAGATAACTATTACTTTTAGACTATCAGTTCCTAACAGATGCACATTATACTACAGATTGCAGCAAGAACTCCTTTACATGTGTATATATTGTACATATGCATGTTCCAGTTATACAGATTACAGTTTAGAAACATAATTAAAGAATTAGCAGCATTGTTTATTTAGGCAGTGGGGTATTTGAAACCACCACCTCTGACTAAAATCTAATATTATATTCTTGGTTTGTGGTACAGACTAATGCATACAAACATATTTTTAAAGTTGAGATATGCATGCTCAATTTGATACAACTGTGTAAAAAGCCAAACAAGCTATCTTTTAATGCTGTAATAAGACTACTTTTCTGCTGCATACATACCTCATGCCTCCCTCATCCTCTGCAGCCTAGCATCATGAGTCCTAACATTGCACTCCCTTTCCATGGCAATTGCGGAAAAACAGAACAGAACAGAATATCATTATGAATAGCTGCCTTTCTTATATTCAGCTTTTAAGCCTTACAAGCACTCTCTTTAGTTGATACTTACACATCTGTAGAATGTTGTCTATCCAAAATCCCTCGATCCAAGCATTGAGGGTGCTCCTCTCCCTCATCTGGAGGTCAATGTAGTAATACCTACATTGGTTGCCAATGCAGGGGATAGCAATGGCACTGGTTACAGCCTTGACCAAACCACCCCAAGTTTCTGATTTATACTGGGTCCCAGAATACTCCCCCTGCAGCAACCTGGAACTGTGGTGTTTCACTAGGAGTCCAACAAAATTCTGGGACTCTGGACATCCCATTTCTGAGTCCTAAATCTTACATACTCTCCACGAACACCTGCCATGTCTATCAAGAATCAAGAGCAATGGAGAATGATGGTTTCCTGCCATTTCCAGTTATCATGTTTTCTGGGAGTTAGCACACTGTTTAAAAATGTTGCAGACTGCATGCCATCACTCAAACATGGTGCTTAGGGGTACACCCTGCTGAGAAACATGTTTGCCTGATGGTAAGCAGTGTGCAACAGTGGCAAGCAATGCAATTTCAAGGTTATTTTATGTACAGGCACATACGTATGTGTGTTTGACAAGAGTGAAGGTCATGGCAGTCCAAAGAGCAGATGTATACTTACAGGAATATAGTATACAGTATACCCACAGTCAAACATTTGATAATAAATGTTATAACATATACATAAATAAATAAATAGCGGACACAATATTAGTGTCTCAGCTCTCAAACATATAATTAATATCATGTACAATATGTGAAGTACTATAAGGGACAGCGACTATAATGTGAAATAGAACAACAGTCAAAGTGTATGGAATATGTTGTATTTTAACTCAGGAACATGTGTATGACAATCTTACACTAACAACTATTGCCACAAGAGAGTTGAAATAACTGTTTAGGTTTCAGTTCATTGCTATAAACTGCTATGTCACAACAGTGAAAAAAAGAAAAAAATTGCACACGCTGTAGTAGAGCTCAGGAACACCTATACTCCAGCCCTACACTTATACCTCCTTCCACAGGCAACAGCATTGATTGAATGCATCCAGATTAGATTTTTGTCTGTCTACTTTCTTCCACTTATCTAGTTTGTAAACTGCTGCACTTTGTGCAAATGAGATAAGCAAAGCCAAGCCTGACATTCCTTTTCTCTTGGAGAAATAGTTGAAATTTGGAAAAGCAATCTATGACATACACAGGAGAAAATGCTAGTTGGTTTGGATTTAAACTGTCACTCCAGTGCACCTTCTGAAAACAGGATGGGTGCCTTATCCCTCTTTGTCACACAAACAGCTTTCCAGCAAAGAACTGAAGTCATTCTTCACAGAACCAACTGCAACAGAATGCACACTGATACCAAACCATAAACTTTCATTTGTACATTTATTAAATATGTTATATTTGGACATACTGCACTTAGTGATCACACAACCTGTTATGATTATTGCTTGCAAATAAACAGCTCTGTCTTACCTTTCTGTGTTTCTTGGTCAGTCATCAGTTATCTGACCAGTAGTCTGATACATGCACTGTGTAAGTCATCCCATATCATTGGCCTTAAGATGTCTGAGGATATTAACTGGGTGTAATATGATATGCAATTGCCAACAACTGAAGGGCAAGTTGGATTACGCAAACAAGCATAGAATGCTCTTTTGGGGGGAGCAAAGGTGAGTTACTGTTATGGCATATACAAGAGTACACTGTTTTTTTGAGGGGGAGAAAGATGAGTTACTGTTATGGCACTAACAAGAATGGACTGATCTTTTTTTGGGGGTGACAAAGGTGAGTTACTGCTATGATACAAACAAGGATGTGTTGCTCTTGTTACTCTCCTTGTTTTGCATACTGCCTGTTGTTTGATCTTGTGAGGGTTATGAAGTCAGAAACTGCAATGTGTATCACAACTTTCTAACTTATCTTCTTTAATGATTTTTTAGTATAAATGTACAATGCTAAACTGAGGGCATGCAGTGATTATCAGTACTTTTGAGAGATATGACTGTGTGAATCTTTGATGCCTGAGACCTACAACTTACTAATGGACACATATAAGTCAAATAAGACTCTGCTGACACGTTACAATGATTTCTGTACACATCTCCCACCTTTTACTTGCTTACTGTACCAAATGATGAAATACAAGGATATGCCATAATCTTATTAAACAATGCACTCCAGGTTCAGGACTTAGGTCTATATCAGAAGATTGAAGTTTCAATGCTTCAAATCTGATATGGTCGACACCATATGATCGGAGTCTTGAAACTTTGAATCTTTTAACAGAGATCTCTGTACAGCACGGAAAGGGAAGATTTCCCTTTTCTGCACTGTAGTGCAATCTCAGAGTTGGTATATTTAAGTAGCAGGGGGTGTGTGGGTTACAGGAGGGCTTGCCCCCCTGCTTAGAACATTTAAATGGTTTGTTTTTGTAGGTTGTTGTACTTTATTACATTTTCAATGTTTCAAGACTTTAATTATATGGTATAGACCATATCAGATTCAAAGTTTTGAAACTTCAATAATGTAATATAGATCCTCAGGACTTACCTTGTAAATGCAGTAGGTGCAACAGTGTTAGTTCAGGACTGACTCTGTCTGATGCAAGCAGTACACAGCCAATACATGGAGAGTTAAAGGTTGTATGAGTTACCTGGCATCAATGTTACTCTATGTATGTGAGTAGGAGGAAGATTTTAGACCCCTAGGTGGTGAATGAGTGTGCTTTGCATTGCCTCTTAGCCAATGCAAGGGCATATTGAGCATGCCTATCTCTGCCTACACCCACAGCAGTTGGTGAGTACCCCTCTGCCTGTGGCTGTGGTGACCATAGCATTGGTGGTGGGATGTGTGCCCCTTCCCCCTGCTGATCCTGCTGTAGCTGCTTCCTCAGGATTTTGTTGTGTAACATGGCAGATGCTGTGAAGATTTTTGTACATGTCCATGGCTAGTACTTCAGGGGTCCCCAAGATGTATCTAGGCACTGGAATGGTGACTTCAACAGCCAAACACATGCTCTGTGACATTTCTAGTTTGAACATGTGCCTCATTATGCCATTCTTCCATGGGTGTGTGTGCATTTCTGTTGAGGGTCATCAGCCATGTTCCAGTGCATAGCCTGCATCCTCCAGTAAATGACCCTGTGGCATATCCCCCCTAGCAAACATCTGGTACAATTGGGAGGTGTACCAGATATGTGAGTCATTGTTGCTGCCAGGGTTACCAGCAAACACATTAAAGATGATTCCCTTTGCATTACACATGACTTGGCAGTTGATAGAGTGGTAGTCCTTCTTGTTAAAGTAGAGTCTAATATTTCCCTAGGTGGTGCCTTAATTTCTACATGAGTGCAATCTATGGTACCCAGTGCTTCAAGGTAATGTGCTACAGGGTAAAACTGTTGCATATTTCTGGCCCTCTCCTCAGAACTATGGAGAAAATATATGTACTCACTATGATGTTGCAGAATAGGATCCAAGAATTGGTGGAGGATCCAGGGTGCTGATGCCTGTGACACCCCCAGCATGTCCCCTGTTGATCTCTGAAAGGTACTTGTAGCTAAGATTCTAAGTACTACACATACCTTAGTTTCCACTAGGATGGATTCTCCTCTGCTGGCACTGGCTGTGAGTTGAGGGCACCAGAGGTCACAGAGTTCCTGTACTGTATCCCTGTCCACCCTGTAGTGCTCTACAATTTGCATGTCATGTAGTTTGTGAAAAGATAATGGAGCCTGAAAACTCTTTTCCTTCTTAGCCTAGGCTTATTGGCAGCAGGAGCAGTGGCTTCAGCCTCTAGCACATACCAATGGATTAAAGCAGCAGCATCCACTAACACTCTGCCTGGGTAGATGTTCCATGTCTATACTCCAAAAGTTTTGAAATCCACAGCAACAAACAGAATATAGTCTATATGGATGCTTTACAGCTTTTTGAATAGCTCCAACATGTTGGATTGGTTAATTAGCCTACAGTTCAGCTGCTTAGATTTTAATTAGCATTTATTAAACAAAGATAAATGTAATCCATTAATAGATTGCATCATATAAAAAGGAAACCCTGTAGCTAGCCAAACTGATGTTGGTGAGAGTTGCATATGTTTGGAAGACTGTAAAATGTTTTTTTTTTCATTATATATTTGTAGAGATAAGTGCTAAACAAGGCTCCCATTTTCTCACCTACATACTGCATATGCTGGAATTTAAGAATAATGTGAAGCAAAGGCTTTTACACTTTTACCTGTATGCATTAGTTAGAAGTGCACTGATGGCATGGGCATGTTTGTCAAGCCATTTTAGAACTACACATGATTGCAAATGCATGAAAATGGAATTATGTGTGATAAATATGCATAAATGTTTCAGGGACAGGTTCTTTGATAGCACTTTTACCACTTCAAACATGTTTTGTTAGCAAAATGGGTCATTTGAATGTTCTTTTGTGGGGGGAAGCAAATATGAGTTACTATTACGGCACAAACAAGAATGGACTGTTGTTTGGGGGAGTAAAGGTGAGTTACTGTTATGGCACAAACAAGTATATGTTGCTCTTGTTACTCTCCTTGTTTTGCATCCTGCCTGTTGTTAATATTTCCACATCTGCTTATGTTTCTCCAGTAAGTAATACTGACTGGATACCTTTTCTGTTTTAGCTGGAAACAGTTATTTTGTAGTAATGTGATACATATGTGTATTATACATCTGTTGTCCTTTAGGACACCTACAAATATGCCACTTAGACATGTCAATCCATGAGACCTCCCTTCAACGGTGCCAAAAAAAAAAATATTGTGGACAGATTTCAGTAAATGGTGCTTTTCTCCTGGAAAGGGAACTGGGAGATATGGCACGCAGGATTTGAATATGACAGCCGATTGAACAGGATGTGAATACCACGGGTCGTCACAGCAGAACATAGAAACAAGCATAGCACAGAGCCACTGACATGATCACAACTGCATGCAGATGAGCAGTTGCAGTGGGCCTTGACCAAATGGCTACCAGCTAAGGTCCTGCTAGAAAATCACCACTAACCTCCAATAAACAGTGCCTGGCCAATATCAGAGATCCTGACAACACCCAGGAGAGTGCAGGATAGCATGTACTGGATGTGGGTGCAACACCTTAAGAGACAGCAAGCACATCCCAGGAATATCTTTCCAGTAGGCTTTGTTATCTGAACAGTTGAATACTGTTGTATAGTAAAAGACTTGAAATGAATAAGTTAATTCTGTGTCACATGTCTTTTTTTGGGGGAGGGGGTTGAAGATTGCTACAGTTATAAGCTTAGGTTGGAGTTGTCAGCCACATTCTTGTTGAAAGTAGGTTCAATGTACATATAAAGGGGTAAACCTATTACCCTCTTTGCTACTGTTGATTATGATGATGTTGCCCTTAACTCTTGTTTAATTTCTTCCAGGACCGTCTGGACTACAGCACAGTATGTCTTCTGCAGATGGTAAGCCAAATATTTTTATGGCAGTACTGCTGAGCAATGAAAAGAAATATTGTAGTGTGTGATTTTGATTATCAGTCTGTTGTGTGTATTGCTGCACTATCTATAACAGTGGCAACACTGGTAGTTTTTAGCATATACTGCACTATAATAGTGCATGTTAACCAAAACTTCAAAAACCAAAAAGCACAGCACAATGGGGCCGGAACAATGGAAATAATCCACCGATGCTGAAAAAAACAAGCTTTAATATAGATATAGTAAAAACATGCCAATAAATCCACAATACGTAAGCACTTTCGTTTGGCCTTTGCCAAACTTTTTCAAACAGTTACCAAACAGTTTTTCATTCTATATATAACTTCAGGTGTTAATTAATCAATTAAAGTTACGTTCTTTTTAAAGCTGTATGATGAAATTATAAGTTGAACAATGACAGAAATGCTTAAGATATAGAATAGTTATACAGTGCTATGACATATAATATAACAAGTGAATATGCCAAACCATGATGTTTAAGTATGTTAAACGTGCCTTCCCCTGTATATAACAAGACAATATTGTTGCACTAGATGAATTCCATTCGCAATTTATCTAATTTTTCTGATTTCCGTAGATTGAGTTTTTGTGTGCACAATGTTTGTATATATACAGTTTTTTAAAAACACTTGATGTCTTTAAGTGTTCATCCTGCACTATTTTAACGACAGGATGTATGGTGCATTTATATTATATCTCAACCCTAAATAACTCCTGATACATTTGTCACTATGAAGTAGTGACAAAAGAAAGTGGTGCCCAAAAGTTAATATTCACATACAAGTATAATTTTTACTGTTTGCGGGTTATATATTATAATGTGAAACTATTTGTGGTTCCTATAAACGATTTTGTTAAGATATCCTTGTTTTTATACTGTATGAGTAGATAAATGGATGAATGAATAAATATGAATGAATGTGAATAAATATGTATGAATATGAGTAAGTATGAATAAGTAGGAGTGAGTATGAATAAATATAAATATGAATGAATATGAATGAATATAAATAAATATGAATATGAGTAATATATATGAATAATATATGTGAATATTATATATAAATATTATATATATGAATATTATATGTGAATATGAATAATATATATAAATATAATATAACAATAACAATAATATATGTAAATAATCTGGCCACCTGGTTGTTTTTATTTAAATTTTGTTAACCTAAATTAATAATAGTGGGACCTGATGAATTTAATTGTTTGTATTTTAAAATAAATAAATAATTAAAATCTGTGTTGTTAATAAAATATTCAGGGATTTGTTTATATTAAGAATATAAATATAAATAATCTAATAAGATATCTTAATAATGTACTTATAGTTAATAAATAGACGAGACTATTGAATATAAACAAAATATGTGAATGCCATGTAAACCATGAGATTTAAGAAATTAATGTATGTGTTCAATAAATAGATAATAAATAATTAAATGAATATATAAATGTAGATATGTAACTATGCTATGAAAATTTTTCCTTTTGTCCTTATGTTCGTTGTAAAGTTTTACCTATTCTATTTTACATGAGTATATGACCTTTACCGTGATAATGATTTTAATTTTAGAATACTACTGATGGAAATGTGATTATTCATTCCCGGCCAGTTATTAGAATTTAACCTCAATTGCCATTCCAACTCTGATTTTTCCAAAACAGGCTGTCATGCTCTCCGCCCCTAATATCTGGTATTATTACATCCAATACTACAAATTTGAAAGAATGTTCGGGATACATTTTTATGTGTTTTGCCAGTGCATTAAATTCACATCCATCCCTGATGGCTCTAACATGTTCGCCTATTCTCTCCTTAAATTTCCTTTCAGTCTTTCCCACGTAAAACATTGAACAACTTATGCAAAGGCCACAATATACTACTCTTTCAGTTGAGCAGCATGCTTTGTGTTTCAAGATTATCTTGGTATTTGATATCAATACTTCCGAAGTTTCAAAAACATATCTACAATATTTACATTTTCCACATCTAAATGTTCTTCCCCTCCCCATTTTCCTTTGTGATTCAAAAAAGTTTTTTATATTCTTGCCTTTTCTATAGATAATAGTTGTTTTTTTTGTCTAAAACATTATGTAAAGATGTTTCATTCATCAGGACCTGCCAATTCTTTACTAAAATGTTTCTTACCCTGTTACTATGAAGACTATATTTTGTTATAAATGAACTCTTATACTTCTGTTCTTTATTGATACTGTTATTGTTGATATTTTCTTTTTCTTGAGTAGTTTGCCTTCTTGTATCATTTTGTTGGTTATCAGATAAAATAGAGGGTGCATTATTAAATATTAATTCTTTCTGTCATTGTTCAACTTATAATTTCATCATACAGCTTTAAAAAGAACGTAACTTTAATTGATTAATTAACACCTGAAGTTATATATAGAATGAAAAACTGTTTGGTAACTGTTTGAAAAAGTTTGGCAGAGGCCAAACGAAAGCGCTTACGTATTGTGGATTTACTGGCATGTTTTTACTATACCTATATTAAAGCTTGGATTTTTCAGTATCGGTGGATTATTTCCATGGTTCCGACCCCATTGTGCTGTGCTTTTTGGATAATAGTGCATGTATTGATGTATACCTGTGTTTCTTGCTTTTATTTCAGCTGATCATGACAGTGGGAGTATGGGCCTCGTCCCACCTGATGTCAGTGTAGCAACAGCCTCTGATGATGATGGTGGCTGAACTGAGGCACAGTTGGGGGGTGCAGAGGTTGAATCTGATACAGATGTTGATATACTGCCATTCCCTGCATTTCCATCAGACACAACCACTAGGCCAGTCCACTGAGCCCACAGATATTTGACAGGTGGGCAAGGACATTGATAAGGGAAGTGTGACTACTGTGGTTTCAGTGCCTTTGAGTTTGTCCATAGCCAACATGTGGGTGAGATGCCACACAGGAGGATTAATAGAGGTGCAAGAAGGAGGCCTGCTTTCCCTCCTCCACCTGGTGCAGGTGTAACTTCCTGTGCCACTCAACATATGTTCAGAGTCATCATGGTGGCACAAGCATGTTCCCATAGGTGCTCCAGACAAATGCTCAGTTTTGTGGATGTGGCACAGTCTGATATGTGTGACTGCCTCCAGACTTGTTGGAACAAGGGGTGTCTGTGATGGACCAAGAGGTGCTGCTCCATCAGTGAGTGTGATGTCCACACACAGACATGGCAGGCCATGGGGTTGCGGTTCTGGGCTGGGCATCCCTATGAATGGAGCTCATCCAGCAGACATCAATCACATTCAAGTAGCAGCCCTGCATCTGACCTTGAGCATGGAGATGCCAGTGCAACTCCTGGCAGAGCCAGTTCTCATGGTCAGGGATGATGACAATGAACTGCTACCTCTACCATGCACAGCTCACACCTGTTTGACAGACCAAGATGGAGAGCTATCACAGAACTTGGTTGTGTTCATGCAGACACTCACACACTAATTTCACCTGGAGGACCCCTTCAGACAACCATACAACAGTTACTCATTTTGTCTCACTGGCCATTTGTTATTTTATCCCAGTGTCTGCCTTCTTCTTCTTACTTGCACATACTCACCAACCTTTTGTTTCAGCCTAGGCTTCCTGCTCGCCCTCCACACACACATACACACACACAGACACACACAGACACACACACACATACACACACACACACACACACACACACACACACACACACACACACACACACACACACACACACACACACACACACACACACACTGTGCAAGTGATGATAACTGTGCCATATCCGTATTTTCTATCTTTTGGATTCAGGGATACAAAAGCTGTGCCTGATGCTCAGGGTGCATAGCTAACTTAGTGCTTAGTATATTTGCATTTATTTTGTTGAAGTGGTCATTGTACCTTTGACTTATATTGGCCTTGGAAAGTTAGGCAGTTGATAGCATCAAAATTTCAAAGCTGTATAGTGAATGCTCTTGCAAGGGTTGTGAATTCAGAAACTGCAATGTGTAGCATTACTTTCTAATGGCTCTGTTTAATGATTTTCTAGGACAAACATATGGTGCACATCATATGTCTCACAATCATATTCAGATCTTAGGATTGTATGGCAGCACTGTAGACAAACCTCTTTACAGCACTAATAGAGTATGCTGTGCATTTTTACATATACCTAAACAGATACATACAGCAGCTGGAGAGACCACAGGGCTTTCTAAGCAAGATAACACAAGACTTACAAACCATGTCATGATGTATGTGAATAGATTAAAAGCCATGTCACCGTAATCTGTCCTGTATAGGATGCGGTGACATCTAATAATACAACAATAGAACAAACCCGTAATAAGCAAAAAAACAACAGCCAGGAAATCCAAGAAAAACTTGTATTCAACCAACTGAATACTCTGACATCTCGGCTAAAAAAGCCTTCAAGGAGTAGAACAGTACACTGAATGATAGCAACAATTTATATAAAATGCTCACCAATAATTCAATTAAGCAAGACAATTAGACATTCAAATAAGCACCCTACAGTTAAAAATCTTTATTTAACCCCTTAGGATATACTGTGTTAAATTTAAGAATATATATGTCTTCCTTAAATAAAAGTTGACGCTTAATCAGCTCAGTATCAAAAAGAGAAACCTTATTTTTTTCTAAAATAGTGGCCTTTAAAACTTCACTACAGCTATTATGGGATTCATGGAAGTGTCCAGCTATAGGACTCTCTTCTTTATTATTTTTGATGTCCCTTATATGTTCCATAAGCCTCACTTTAAATTGTCTCTTTGTCCAATGTAAAATAAATTACAAGGACACTTTAAAGCATAGATCACACCTACGGTATCACAGAACAAAAGTTCATTACTATTAAACATTATACCATTAATTCTAAAAAATCTATTAATTACATATTTACATACCTTACATTTACCGCAGACAAAAGTGCCTGTTAGAATTTTTGGACGATCTACATTCATTACTGGCATATAGAATTTACTTCTCACTAAAAATGTTTTATATTTTTACCCTTCCTATAGGATAACCCAAGACAGTTATCTAAGCAAATATATACATTTTTTGTGCAATAAAACAGGCCCAATAATATCTAAGCAATTCAATAACTTTAAAGCTAAATACATTAAATGTAGTAACAAAATAAATGTTATCTTTTAATACTCTATTAGTACTATACATTACGCTTTTATATCTTACATTATTCTGACATACATTCATTTTAGTAAGGAATCTTTCCCAACAATTTTCCAATATCTCTTGAGTCTATCCTCTTTTTTTAAACATTTCCACCATAACTTTGAGATCATGTTTAAAATCAATTAGGTTGTTACACAGTCTAGAGACACGAATCATCTCACCAAATTGTAACGCATGTAAAGTATGCACAGGGTGACAACTGCCTGACCTCCACGCCAGTGTCCGACCATGCTCTGGTGGGATGACTGCATATCCAAAAATCTGATATAGCTGATGACATCAGCAGTGTCTGCTGAGACTATGGTAATAACAGTGTACCACGTGCTGTGGTAAAAGGCTCTCTGTAATGGAAGGCAAGATCACACACACACACACACACACACACACACACACACACACACACACACACACACACACACACACAGTTTGAAGGTCACCAGTGTCTTTGTTGATATGGTCCAAGATGATTCTCTGCCTGACCTTACAGACAAGGCTGGTCAGGCTTATGGGTCTATAGTTCCCCAGGTCAGTTGAGGGACCCTTTGTGAAAGAGGATTACGGTTTCTGTTTTCCACTCTCCCAGGACAAAGCCAGCACTTAGATTGTGGTTGAAGAGAATACCCTTTGGTTCAAATAACTCTTGCTTTACACCTGCTTTAGTAAGCAGACTGGAATTTTTTCCAGTCTCATAGAGGCTGTGTTTATGGTCTGCCGAGTGTAGTTCTGACCTGTTCTTTACAGATAATAGGTAGAGAACTGCTGAAAGGTATACTTTGGGATATGATTGCTGGAGACAGGAGTGTGAAATTTATGCCAAAACTGTCTGCTTCCTGAGTGGTGCAGTTTGTGAACTGCTGCACTTCACATATACCAGATAAACACAGTCAAGTCTGATATTCATTTTTATACATTTCACCTGTTTGCACTAGGCAATGCAATGTGCAACCACTGGAAAAAAAGAGAAAAAAAAGGATTTCAACCCCAGTAGAGGAAAGTATCAATGCACGAACACCTGCTGCAACGGTCAGTCAAATAGCAGTTGTTTTTCATAGCTTCAATACCAACTGTGAGACTTTAGCAATGCGGCTCGCATGTGTATACACCTTGCTACCTGCAAACCTACAATCCTGGTGTCTCAGTACTTTTTCAGCACATATATTACCTACACTACAGAAAGTATTATCAAATGTTGTGTCATATACAATGTAAATCAATGTGATAGCATTCAAACTACAACTATTGACCCATAAGACTAACATATCTTATCTGCAAGACTAGGGAAGGGATCAGCATGAATCTTATCCACAGGGATGTAGGTGACCTTCAACACACATGAACTGACCCATGTTGTGTTTGTCAAGGATAGATCTTGCCTATTGAACCTCATGGACTTCTTTGATATTAACCCTGAAGATCTGGATGACAGATAACAGGACATACCACCTATGTGCAATTATCTAAGGCCTTTGACAATATCCCCCAGTCATGTCTCATAGAGAAAATGTTTTATCTGGGAAATAAGCCATACAGTACTACCTGAATAGCCAAATGACTCAACAACAGAACACAAACTCCTAATGCTGTGGACTGGACTCCCCTACTAGCCACTTACCGATGGAATACACCAAGGATCTGTGCTTGGCCATCAATTGTGTGTCAACTACTTCCCTGACGTGCAGGCAATGGCAGGTGGTCTGTGGTTTATCATGTCTGCAGATGACTGTTTATTGGATACAGCTATATAGTTTGCCCCAGTGATGTTAACATATTACAGAAGGGGCTAACAGAAACAAATGATCGGTGCCAAACTCACAGACTGAACATTACAGCAAACAATAACTCATTATCCCCTTTGGCAATGAAGTATCCCTACAAATTATGATATACATAGCACCCTCCTAAGTTCAAACACAGTGCTGTGAGACTAGTAAACACAGGTTCATAACAATCAACACTTTCATCGTTATGTAACCATAGTTATGAGACACACATTCTGCATTGTGCACATTATACATATGGACATCATATGCAAGACAAGGGCAGCCATACCTCTGCTTTACTCTTCCCTTATCAAACCAGTAATAAAGTACAATGCTAATATTTCTCTGTACCTCACCAGACACCTACAGCAATTGGAGAAAACACAGGGTTGAGCCATCTGCATGTTTCTGTGTGTGTGAGCTGTTGCTTCACATTGCAGAGAGCATCTAACACCATCATGTGGGACACTGTCATCTTCTCCTCAACAGACACTGTTGATGTCATCAACTGTATCACATTTTTGGATATGCAGTACTCCCACAAGGGCAGGGTCAGAGACAGGCCTGGGGGTCAAGCAGAAGTCACCCCATCCTATAAAATAAAGTTTACAGTGCCATACCTTTTAATCTATCTGCGTACATCATGGAATGGTGTGTAGGCCCGTGTTATCTTGCTGAGAAAGCCCTGTGGTCTCTCTCCAGTTGCTGCATGTGTCTGGAGAGGTACATGTAAAAATGTGCATTATACTGTATTAGTGTTGTAATAAAGTTTTACTACAGTTCTGTCATAAAATCCAAGATATCAGTATAATGACATGACTTATGATATGCACAACATAGGCTTTTAATAGCAGTGTGGATACTTGGTGATCAAAGTTCAGATTGGTTATCTAAATGTGTTCCACATGCTTACATCACAAGTGTCTGCATAGCAGGACTATTGCCAATGCTGTGATTAACATGGAACTCCACTTTTCAGATGGACAACATTACAAACACACATTTCTGCATTTATTTATACATTGTGTACCTTTGTCACCATTCAGTTGTATGTGTTAGCTCCTTGTGTACTACTTTATCACCATTGGTGGACTCAATGACTGCACACAATATGCAAGAAACAGCAAATTTGGTAAGTGAAAGGTCATGTACTTTAGCCCGAACTGTTGAAAAATACAGTTCAAACAGTGAAGAGCCAAGCACAGATCCCTGGGGTTTGCTGATGGTGACAGCTCTGCTGGTACAGGTTGATTCATTAACTATCACATGATATGTTCTATGAGTGAGCCAATTGTTTCCCCATCTACAGATGTAAGGTTTAATCCCCAGGTTTCCTTAATGATACCTGCATGTGTGATTGTGTCAAAACCCCACGCCAGATCACGATAGAGAGTATGCACTGTCTTACCTTCATCCATGCCCATCATGTGGACTCCATGTGTTGTCACAACATCACCGATCACCTATGGTGTGACTCAGCACATACACCTTTGTGATATGGTTGAATACTTAGTTCAGTGCACCCTCCACATGGCCAATGTTTCTGTCCAAAGGTGCATATCAACATGCATCCACCTGAGTTGTGGGACAGCACCTGATGCATGCATGTATAGGAAGATCCTGACACTCCTCAACTGTGAGGTAGGCCAACATGTCATCCTGGACCTCTTCTACATGTACACTAGAAATATTCCAGGTGTATGCAACAGAACTGTGTTAGTTGTTACTGCTATATCAGGTCTGTTACATCTGATAGATGCCCTCAAAGAAGTCATCGAGGGCATGTATGATGACAATAGTATCATCTTGTTGAACTTGAGCAGGTCAAGGCATTTGTCAAAAAGCCTCACTGAGATATTCAATCAACACTATCATAGGTGACCATGAACAGCTATATCACCAAATGGGTAGACCAGTATATGGCATACATGGCATATCACTATGTTGAAACGTGTGACATGATATATATTTCAGGTCCAGTGATCAGGCTAATATATCAGGGGTGTCTGTCAGGCCCTTTACTGCCTATTAATTAAGTGATGGACATCACAGATGACATACACATGCTGTGTCCAAACAGCTTCCTGAAGAACTACAGCTTGTGGGCAATTATTGACGCCAACTATGATGTTAGTATAATATAGCCAGTATCAACACATACCAGAAACTGCTACCACAGCCATGAAAGCATCACCCAAGTATAATGTGGACATCACACCCATTAATCAGACCAATAGGTATGTGACCTGTGCCCTGGGGCAGAGGGTAAGTGGTACATCCATCAGCATGTGGTCACATTGCTGACTATGCCCTTGAATGTAACACAACTACTGGGTATGTGAAGGACATGCACATCAGAGGCCATAATAACTTCATGGTTCCCAGCCTTCATCACATGAACAGCTGTGTACAATGCACCCTTCTTCATGTATCTGCCTACACATCTGTCAGTGATGTATAACTGAAGACTGAAATGTACCACCTTTGTCACAGTGTGCTATCATACAGCCTATTGGCTATACCTAGGTATTCTTTCTGGAGAATATACATGACTGTATGATGGTGCAGAACACCAGTAGGTTCACAGATGTTTACTAGGCTAATGACCACAAGGACATTTTTATGCCTAACCATGCATCCCAAATCTCTGACAAGTTCTTGATAAGTGTAAGCAGGGGTTTTGGAGATGAAACATTTACAAGCAGAGGCCTAAGAGATGAACCATTTGCAGGTTGCCTGGGTCCATTAGAGACATAGGTGCCATACCAGGGGTGAATTTTATGTTCTCAGTCCAATTGTCCAAGTTGCACTTGAATTGGGTTACAGAGTATCTCTACTTCACACCAATGGGGAACCTGTTTCAAAGACAGGGTTGTCTCTGGGCTACATACCTGTGTCTTCAACAGGTACTATTTATATCACAGACAAGGTTTAAGACTTTAGAATGTGTAATTCAAGTGCTGTTTGTTTTGTGAATATGCAAGAGTTCCATCAGAATAGGGTCTGGTAATGTCCTGTACGCCAGGCATAGATGTCCCCTAAAAAACCTGTAGGAGACAGAATACAGAGATAGGACCTTCAGGCAGTCTGCATAGGACATTTTATGTATGCCCTGTATTCTTTTAGTGAGGAACCTCTGTGGACATTCCAATTGTTGGATATGCCTAGTTAGGTACATACCAAAGGGGTCATTTGTACTCAATGATTAGTCTGATGAATGCCAAATAAAGTGGAACAATGGCTTCCTTGGACTTAGATACCATATCTTTGTTTGTAAGTAGCACAACATACTGTAGACACATTATGGTCAAAGGCTAGATTGCTGTCTATATGTATTCCTAAGTCCCTGACTAGTGGGTCAACTCTAAGGGGTGTGTTGTTAATATGATAGTTTACAGGAGTAAATGACTTCCTAAAGGATACTATTACACACTTCTTGGCATTTAGTTTTAGTCCATGGCTCTGATACCAGTTGTTTTTCTGTGTCAGCCCTTCCCGGAGAATAGCTGTTTCAGTGTAGGATTCAATCACAGCTCCTAATTTCCAACCATCTGCAAATTTAGTCAGCCAGAGGCCGTTGACATTGGCCTTGACTTCAGAAAAGTAAATGTCAAAAATAAGCAGTCCAAGGACTGATCCCTGTAAGACTCCACTTCCGACTGGCCTCTTTGTAGAGGTGGACTCCCCAATTCTTACTTCTTGGGTCCTGTCTATGATCCAGTTGGCTATCCACGGGGTGACATACAGGTTTGTACCTAACCTCTTGAGGTTGTCAACAATGCCTGAGTGGGATATTGTGTCAAATGCCTTGGCCATGTAAACATAGGCAGTATGAACCACTTTGCCCTCATCTATTACTTTGTTCACCTTGTCAAAAAAGTCCATCAGACTGAGTAGGTATGACCTGCCCTTGACATAACCAAACTGGGCTGGGTCCAGTGCCTGGAAGTTTACTATATCACTATTGTTCATTTCCATGATAACTCTTTTCATGGCTTTACATATAATACTAGTGAGAGTTATGGTTCTGTAGTTTCCAGGATCTGTAGAATGCCCACAATTGTGCAGAGGTATGACTGTTGCTGTTCTTCATTCATGAGGCATGAAGCATGTTTGGAGGTTACAGTTAAATAGCAATTCCAGAGGGCCTGGTAGGTCATGTTTCATGCTATTTAGAAGGCATCCTGGGATATTGTCTGGGCCCAATGATGCAGTGTTCTTGGCTTTAGAGAGTAGTTACACCAGATGCATGTGTGCTACCTGTTCAGCTTATGCACACACTGCATACATAGGTGTTTGACAACATTAATTGCATGCATATCATTCATGACAATGTGGATTGTGCCACATATATATGCCATGCACACAAGGCAACTAGACTGTATTGCCCACACTGTCACATACAGGTATAACAGTGTCCCTCCTAACACCCTAATACCTCTGCAGATATTACAGCACCAGGACAGTGTGTGTGGTTACCCTCATAGAGTGTGGATGCATCATAATAGTTGTCAAGTGTGTGTGTGTATGTGTGTGTGTGTGTGTGTGTGTGTGTGTGTGTGTGTGTGTGTGTGTGTGTGTGTGTGTGTGTGCAGGTTCATCTGTTATCACTCCACATAACACATGTTATGTCACAGGCATGAGATTGGTGGTGGTATTATTATGATATTGTCCATGATCGTGGTTGATTCTTATAATGTTTGCCATGATCCTTTACCTGTGGCCACCTTGCTGGAGACCTTGGTTAAGAGTACACTCATATTCAGGTATAACAGTTTGCACAGCTTTCCAATATGCACCCTGCCCTATCTGTATGTCAGATCCCTGATAGATGTCCTCTGCATTATTAATGTAAGGATGCCTATCTCACACACACATATCCTCCCCGTTATGTCAACTTGTGTGACAGTCACATAAAGCAAATTTTCAATGTACAGTCCCTACTGTACCATACAGATACTGTATGTGCTTGATGCTGCTGTTACAACCATCTTCATTGACATGCCTTCCTCTACTGTACATGCAGGAGTTTCACCTGTAATCTTTCCCTATGTTCATTCCTACAATTCATCTGTGGGTCCCTATTCAATACACACACTTCCCCTGAGTGATGATTTTACATGGCAGTCCCACGTCCTGCTACAGATCATTAACACAGCTTCAGTACAGTATGCCAGGAATGGGATATCACAATATTCTGCACTGTAGGTACACATTCTTGTACTGTGTTTGGACCATATACTTCGCATTCATACCTCTCAACTGTCCAGATATTCTCAGGATGTCCACATGTTTTCCTTAACAAATATGTGACTTTCTGCCATATCACTGGGATGATCTCTGGACTGATGTGACTCTTGAGTGCATAACTCTCCACTGTCCATATCTGTGCAGAATGTGCAGTTTTTGCATCATATTTGTGATATTTTCATCATAACACTTTTTATCTGGCAAATCACTGTTATGTCATTACAGTCAGAAACTGATGACCAACATCTGAGATTCAAACTTCATGCTCTTCAGAAAGTTCATGCTAATGTGTAACCTATATATTCTAACAACTTCCTTAGTTGGGAAGTGCAATATTAAACATCTGTCCCTACTTCTGGCCCTTTGTTCCCCCATTTGATGGCTTTGTCCACATTTCTTGCTTTAAGAGGTTGAGATTGTTAAATTCTAATACATTCCTATGTGACATCTATGTCCAATATGTCTCTATTACTGGTTATTTTTCCTCTCATTAAGTAGGTCTCTGTGCAGATGTGTTGCAGTAACAAAATGGCAGCTATTTGTAAAGCTCTGATGTTCATTGTGGCATTCTGTGCAAATCTGTGGGCTATAGGTGCTCTGCCTTACAGGTTCATAGGTAGGAACTAGGCTATTGGCCTTAGGGCCTATATAAGCCTAGCCAAAAAAGTACCATGGCTTTCGCCACCCAAGAAAATTATTTTCCAGTGCCCCTGTTGAGCAGAGCAACAGAAGCGATCCCCGGGGTGAATTTCCTATCTCCCATCCAATCATCAAGACTTTTCTTGAAGAGTGCTAATGAGGAGCTTTGTTTGATATAGATAGGTAGTTTGTTCCAGAGTATGTGAAGTCTCTGGGACAGGAATCTATCCCTTCAGCATGTTCTGTTTATTGTGGTGACAAGGTTTAGGTCCCTAGAGCGTGTAGCTTGGAGGGATTGGGATTTCTTTAAGTGGAGCATGTTCAACAGCTCTCGGTTTGACATAGCTTTGAATGTTAGGCAGAGATCGCCTCTGAGTGGGCAATATGTGATGGAGTACAGCTGGAGTTTTTTGAAATGATCTGCATAGGGCATCTGTTTGAGGCCAGTAATCCTCTTTGCTTTTCTACTTGCTGTAGTTGTCTTGTGAGGTACATACCAAAAGGGGCATTGTGCTATATAATAGGTCTAATGAGTGACGAGTAGAGGGGAACAAAGACCTCTTTTTTTTCCTGGATGAGAAACCTTTTGTGATGAGGTGTGCCACATAGAAGGATTTCCTGACTACTGTGGCGATGTGATTATCAAAGGAGAGACTACTGTCAACCTGTGTCCCAAGGTCACTTATCATACTTTTGGTGTTAAGTAGACTACCGCCTATGTGGTAGTTCATTGGTACAGAGTTTTTATCAAAAGGGATGACAATGCACTTTTTGGCATTGAGCTTGAGGCCATGGCTTTAACGGCAGGCATCTGTCTCAGTGAGGCCCTTTTGTAGGATGTCCACATACTTAGAAGTTTCGATTATGGCTCCTAGTTTGCAGTCACCTGCAAACTTCATTAGCCATAGACCTTCTGTGTTAGCCTGTACTTCTGAGAAGTAGATACCAAACAGGAGAGGACCCAGGACTGAACCCTGTGGTACTCCCCTTGTCACTGGTCTGAAGTCGGATTTGGAGTCTGCTACTTTTAAAGTGTGGGTTCTGTTAGTGAGCCATTTGGCAACCCATCTTGTGACTTAGGGATTTATACCTAGTTTTGTGAGTTTATCTATAATTCCAGAATGGGGGATGGTGTCAAAAGTCTTGGCAAGATCTAGATAGGCTGTGTGAACCACCTTACCATCATCTATGGCTTTGGTGACTGCTTCAAAGAAGTCTATCAGGTTTAGAAGACATGATCTGCCTTTTACAAATCCAAACTGGGTGGGGTCCAGAGTTTGGAGATTACCAATGCATTGTTTATAAGTTCCATGATGATACATTCCATAGCCTTGCAGACCAGGCTCATCAGGCAAATGGGGTGGCAGTTCCCAGTATCCGTGGTGGCTCCCCCTTTGTGGAGTGGGATAACTATACTGTGCACCATTCAGTGGGTACAAAGCCTGAGGTGAGGCTATGACTGAACATGGTA
The DNA here is from genome assembly GCF_019279795.1 of Protopterus annectens. NCBI lineage: Eukaryota > Metazoa > Chordata > Ceratodontiformes > Protopteridae > Protopterus > Protopterus annectens. The sequence goes on from NC_056743.1 coordinate 1,678,252,289, forward strand.
CTTAGGTGGGGTGCCAGTTCATTCTGTAGTTCATGTAGAGCGCAGCCTGGGATGTTTTCAGGTCCAATGGATGCTGTGTTCCTGGCTTTGGAGAGTGTGGTTTTTAACTGTGCAGCCGTGATTACAGGAACTTTGCATTCTTCCGGTACAGAGATGTATCCTTTAGGGGTGAGAGGGGGGTAAAGTTAGCACTGAACCTATCGACTAGGATGTTGGCAATATCAGTTGGTTCTGTATATTTAGTGCCATTGTGCTGTAACTCAGAGCAGATCTGAGTGTTGCCATTGAGATTCTTGACATAGTTATAGAATGATTTGTGGTTGTCTTTAGAATCAGTGGCGGTTTTGTTTTTGTAACTAGCTTTGGAGGATTTTGTGAGGGATCTCAGCTTTTTACTGAGGCTGACCAGGGAGTTCCTCCAATCAAGAGATTTTACTCTTTTTTGCAACAGTTTTTTTCTTCTGTTGTAGAGTTTGTTTATAGCAGGGGACCACCAGATTGGCTTCTTTTTTTTGGAGGATAGCATCTCGGTTCTGTTAGGGATTGTATGATCCATGCACTCGTGTAAGTGCTTATAAAGTGCATTTGTGTAGGATTCAGCAGTCGTACCTCTACTGCTCATCTGCATGGGAGTTGTGAAGTTTGCCACTTCTGTCTTAAGAAGCATGAAGTTGGCTTTGGAGAAATTTCTTACTGTGGTTTCCCTAATGGGGGATGGGGATGGGATGTGGATGTCTAGGGTGATTAGCTTGTGGTCGGATCTGACCAACGAGGAATTGACCTCTGTTGTGGAACACTGGTTGCCCATGTTGGTAATGACCAGGTCAAGAATACTGCTGCCCCTGGTGGGAATGTGGATAAGTTGATCCAAGACGCTGGAATTTATGAACTCCAGAAAACATTGAGCGAAAGAGTTGATACATGAGTAGTTTTCCCAGTTAATGGTGGGGTAGTTGAAATCACCCATTATTAGGGTGTTATGTTGTACCCTAATATTTTCCAGTGTAGCAAGAAATGAGGAGTGGGAATCCTGGGGCATGGTGGGGGATCCGTAGCACGCTACAATTTGGATTGCGGTCTTGCCCAGAGTTAGTTCCACTTGGATAATCTCAGATGCATTATTCTGAGCAACTAGCCTGGAGGTGTGGATATCCTTAATGAATATGGACATGCCTCTGCCTTTGGTGTTTTGGTCCAGGTTAGGTGGATGAAAGTTGTGATATGAATTATTGCCTGGTAATGCAGAGATAATTGAAAGTTTTCAAGGACAGCAACACTGTTGCAAGCCAGAAAATCTAGCTTAGAAGAGCCACATTATTAATAAGTATTGAACACTGATGGATGCCACACACTGTCTCGCTAATACATAAACTCTGTATAGGCTCCTCATGAAGCCTACATGGAGTTTACTGAATCCCCTGGAATACATTTGTTATCATAATATTCTAGAAGTGGTGGTTGTGTAAGAAGGAATCATTGCACTGTACCTCAAATGTTGCTTAGATTTTATAAAGAGCTAGTGCCGTTACATATGAACATGTACAAACCATTGGCTCTGTATTGGCATATTCTTATGAATCATTTAAAAAAACACTTTAAATGTTTTATTAGCTTTGTTGTTTTTTCTTGACTTTTTTTGTACTAGTACTTCAGTATGAATTAATTATGTAATTCTTAAAAAGAGAGGAAAAAAACAATTCCTGCTTTAACAAATATATATTTTATTAATGATGCTTTTCTTGTCATCAAAAGTTTTCTAACTATAATGTAGGGCAATCTGTAAAATAAAGAGATCACAGCAGAAGACTTGTAGGTTACAAACCAAAATGTCCCAGATACACAGTGTAAGGATAATGAAAAATCAATGCATATGGAATTTCACAGTGAAGTTGAGGGATGTATGTTACCCATAAGAAGTGATATGGCAAAATATATTAAAAGAGCAGGTGTTCACATTGTTGGTTGAGCTGCATGAATGCATGACTTACTGCAATGAAATATAAGATAGTGACAGAATTAAAGCAAAGACAGAACATTAAATTGTTAAAAAATATTTAATTAGTTTGTTAATTAGTTGCATTTGTTTACAGGAAAGTATGACTGGGTATGAATTCTCTTTTTCAGCAGAGGCAAAGGGAGAAAAGGTCCAAACAGTTTTAATACAAAGAAAACATTTTACAGTTAATATAGACAACAGGCTTTTATGTAGACAGCAATTCTTACAAATACGTTTTCATGCAGGCAAGTAATTATGCAAGCAGGGTAACTTTTCATGTATAACAATAACATCTTCGTACAAGCAAGAAACAAATAAAATAAAATTATATACAGAAGTAAAGATTCATTTCTTCAGATGTGTGCTGTGAGGATGTCCAAGCTAAAAAAGAGAAAACATTGCACAAACCTTAGCTAGTAGTGAAATGACAGGAGAAATACAATGCATAATTCACATTTATTAGTGCATATACAGTTTGTATAGGCAGGTGAAAAGTTAATACAGGAAATCTTGTAGCATATGACTTGTTATATTGTTTAAGGAAGGGCTAGAGATTAGTAATAATATTGATTCTTAGGCTGTAGAGCTATTAAAACACGGGATAGAAATAAACCTTGTGGTTGACTGAGTGTGGAATTAAGATGTGAAAATGATTATTAATGTACGGCAACAAAGTTGGTAGAAAGTTCATGAGGGACATAGGGAGATCTTATGCTGAGGATGGGTAGTAACACTAACTGGTATTGACAAAATTCTGGCTACACCTGAGTTAAATACAAAACATTTAGGAAGCAAAAGTACATAAATATAAGCAATAACAAAATAGACAAGACTAGTTACATATAAAAATGTATATGTACATTCTAGTGAACAAGCAGGGTGTAATATAGCAATAACCCACGCCTGGGTGTGGGTAATGCTGGATTTACCCACGGTTGGCATGGTTTGGTCGAGGCGGCCCGGACCAAACAAAGCCAACCGTGGGTAAATACAGCATTACCCACACCCCAGAAGTGGGTTATTGCTATTATACCATGACATTATTTAAGAAAAGAAACTATTACTTTTCTTAAATAATGGCATAGTATGATGCCTGTTCACTGCCCTTCTGCAGATGTCTGGCATCCGCGGCAGTTCTGATGTACTGCACGCCTGCGCAGTACATCAGAGCTGCGGGCAAAAGCAACGGAGAAAGCAAGATCTCCGTTGCATTTTTTTTTTACTGTTTTCACTATGTTAAATGGGTTTAACATAGCAAGACAGTTTTAAAATAAGCAACGGAGATGTCCGTTGCTTATTTTAAAACTGTCTCACTATGTTAAACCCATTTAACATAGCGAAACAGTAAAAAGCAACGGAGATCTTGCTTTCTCCGTTGCTTTTTTTTTAAAACCTGTCTTGCTATGTTAAATGGGTTTAGCATAGCGAGACAGCTTTAAAATAAGCAACGGAGATCTCCGTTGCTTATTTTAAAGCTGTCTCGCTATGTTAAACCCATTTAACATAGCGAGACAGTGTTTTAAAAGTAGAGTTATACTAATGGAAAAAAGTCCGGGCGACTGGACCTTTTTCCATTAGTATAACTCGATTTACAATGTGCACGCTGGCCAATCAGCGTGCACGTTTTGGGGGGGTCATGGTATAATATACAGTATATACATTAGTTTCTAAAGTGAGTCAATCTTCAGTGAATCTGAGATTTTGAAAAGAGGTAGGGATAGTGTGTTAGATGATATGTCCTGTGTTGAAATCAAGAGCATTTGGCTTGGATGAAGGCATGCTTATTGAGTTGCATTCTGAATTTAGAACAAGTGTTGATTTCCTTTAGTTTGATTGGGTGAGCTTTTCAAAGAGTAGGGACCTGAGAGGTGTATGCATGTGCTGTGCTGTGGAGTTAACAAATAAGCCATTCTTTCTGGCAACAAAGGAATTTAACTTACACTCAATATTTAATGTAAGCACCAAAGAGACACCGATCATTTGTAAATTAGTATAAGATCACCCAGACTTAATCTATAACTGATTTTATAAAAGGACAAATAAACCAGCCTTTTAATATATCTGCCAGATGAAATATCTCTGAATCCTTTCCAATCAAAATAACTGAGCTCAGTTGTAAACACAAGACACTGCATAGTAATCAATTTAGGGCCTAACCAATGTCTCATACAAAAGAAGCTCTTTCATCTCTGCTGGTAATACAGAGCAATATATTTGCATTGCTGAAAAAAACACTTACTAGTTACCAAAAGTAGATTATCCATATAGTTAAGGTTTAAATCTACAACAATCTTCCCAGGTGTCAGTATTGTTCATGGCATATGAATAACATGGAGTGTTACTTGCAAAGTGGATAACTTTTATGTTTACATAGGTCTGATGAAGCTGTTTTGTGAAAGCTCTTACCTCTGCCTTTTACATTAAACTTTGATTTTTTTATATGAGGAAACAACTGTTGCTTTCATCCATTACTTTATTTTACAATGTTTGTGTTTTAACATATATTAGCAAGTGAGCATTAGTCTCTATCTGCGACTTTTTTTGGTTAACTTTTATTTTGTTAACAGTCATATATTTACTGTTTAACCAAAAGTATAGTTTGTCCATAAACTCCTGAATTCTAGCTTGATCATTAAATGAAGTCACAGCTGACCCAATTTTGGAATCATCAAAAAACTTGCTGACCCACTTACCCTCTTTCACTGGAAAGTCAGGCATGAAAAAAAATAAACAAAGCAGACCACAGCACAGACCTTTGTGATACACCCACTGTCACTGGCAACTCCTCAGAGATGGCTTCTTCAATTTTAACTATAAAGTTCTATTTGGCAAACAAATACCAATGCACTGTATGATGTTTATGTCAGTAGTAATGGTGTATATTATTTTAACAATCATCTTATAATAGACAGGATCAAATGTCTTGTTAAGATTCAAGTGCACCACATCACTAGTAAGCATACATCTACCGCTCCCATTGCATTCTAATAAAACAAACTTATCATGTTTGTCATACAAGATCTGCTCTCACTGAACCCATGTTGAACAATATCCAGATATAATCTTAATTTAACATGCATTGACTGATAAAGAACGCATTCAAAACATTTTCTAATAATGGACAATAACTTTTATCTACCATATCATATGTTCCACTCTTATGAATTTTGACAACAACAGCTTCAGGAAAAACAGGGAATAGAAGAAACCAGAAGATCAATAATGTTTGATAAAAAAAATTAAATTGTCAGTTCCAGCTGCCACTGTTATCTTAATCACTACACTCATACAAATCAGTATTATCTAAGGGGGAATATTCAGACAAGGCAGACAACTTCTCTGTAAATAGGGTCACTAAAGGGTTTGGATTGGTTATCAAAATAGCATCCTTAATCTGACTAATATGATTATTTTGTACTTTTCTCTAACTCCTGAAATGTTTAAAGAGATTTTTTTTGTTGTTGTCATCTGTGTGAGAAGCCAGATTTAGCATGTATTTTTGCCTGGAATTCCTCGCTAAGCACCAAAACTAGATCTAATCCTTTGATAATTAGTTCTCTTACATATATTTGATGACCTCTTACACAAAAACAATAGTCTTTTCTTTCTGTAGTGAGTCTGTCTAATTTCAAAGTTCACCATGCATTCTCTCTCTCTTACACTGTTGACTCAACTTTACACAAGGAACATGTGTGTCCATTAGAGAATAACTATACAAATAAAATGAGTCCCAGCAGTTAGTGTTGGACTTATTTTTTATTAACTTGTGTTACTCCCCAAAAAGTCAACTCCTTAGTAACTAAACATATTCTGCTTGATAAAAATTAAATTTAAGAGCACAATCTATAAATGATTCCTAAAACAAAAGAGTATTGACCTCCCAAGAATCACAAAAGTGACTGGATTTAGTCAACTCGACGTTCACTGTCAAAAAAGCTGACCACATCCTGATTGTTAATCCAAACCTCTAATGTTTTGTACTTCCTAGTCAGTTTGTCAGCTATATGTAAATAAACTATTTCCTTACTTATTTTAATAACGTACTCATTACTTTTCTTTTTCCATGGTAAATTATCCCATCTCACATGAGATGCATTTAAATCAGGCATCATCATGGCATAACCTTGATGAAAACAATTAACAACAAGTATCCAGTTTATTATTTGATAAATTAGGTGATCTGTAGAATAGAACCATGCCCCATCTTAGTTTTCCTGGAACAATGTTCCATCCAGTAATTTCTAGTCCCTTTTCATGAAAAGAAAGTAGTTCTCTCCAGTCAACTTGCAGTTGACTTCGAGTCTTCTCTGACCACTGCTTGCACCTGACTGTGACAATCAGTGGTTTAAGCCTTGGGCCGACTGTGTCACTGCAAATTATTTTACAATCACTGATTCTACCCCAATGCCCTTTTCTTACTAGGAAAAAATCTAACTGAGCTGCAAGTTGTTCAAACACTGTCTCTCTTATTGAACAATGTGTTGGCTGGACAGACGTTTAAAATGGGTTCTCCTTCTTTATTCTTGTGGCTCCGCTCATACAGACCTAGGCATTCCTCATACCCTGTTCTGTCTGTCCAGATATGTACATTTAGGTTTCTCATTATCAACACCAACTCATGCTGTCCTGCTTTATCTATTAGGTCCTGCAGCTGCTGCCTGAATGTACTCTTTTTCTCACTGTCATAACCCTGCTGTGGAGCAAAGGCTGAGATTATTAATACTGCCTTATCTGTAAAAAGGAATCTGATTACCATGAGTTGTGTCACTACTTCTGATGACATCTCTCCCTGTTTTCTGAAACCTCTCCCTCACCACAATTCCCACATCATATCTAGTCTGTCCAACTCACTCTGGATTCCAAGCAAAGCAACTTTGCTGTATTGCCCTTCCACCTTGTCTCTTAGACACCCCTTTGCTCCGTCATATCATCCACCTCCAAGGTGTGTTCTGTCATTGAAACAGTTTTGAGTGCAGCAATTCTTAGTTTGTGTTTGGCAGACTGATTCGTTTTACATCCATCTCTTTCACTCAGCAACGCTAAACCAAGTAACTCAAGCTGGGCAACTGGACTTTAGCTGGCTAGTAGGTTATTGACTGAGGACTGCTGGGCTCTATAAGGGCGAACAGATGGGTCCCAGAAATAAGTCACAGTAGGATCCAACCCACTTATCACCAGTAAATACTCACGCCCATTTTGTCAACATTAATCAATGCAACTAAATCATCTCAAGCCAATTTTTATATTGTAAAGTGGCCAGCCTTGACACAGTATGCTGTTTGTGATCCATGATCTCATATCTAGAACATACTGACTCTTCTCTCAATAGGCACCATCTGGAGTGTGTGCTGCTGCCCAGTCTTCCATTTTTGGTGATGTTTGAGATGGAAACACTCAGCACTTTTTTTAGAGGGTGGAAGAAGCACTGGCAGAGACAGACAGAGAGAGAGAACATACAAACTTCATATAGGCGTTGGCCAGAGCTCAGGCTAGAACCTTATACCTTGAACATGGGAGATGAAGACCATAACCATTATGCCAACTGTGTCTCCTTTAGCAAGGTTTCACAGTTGTTTGTAGTGGTGGAGTTTATTTGGGGTTTTGTGCTGAAGCCAGATTTTTCTATGCTGTCTCTCAAGAGCTTTTTAAGGTTTATGGATAGGCATGGATTGACAAGGAGCCAGGTTAAACATTAATCCTTTTTGTTTTTATAGCAGGGTCTTGTCTATCTAGCACACTTAAAAGTATATTATAGAATTATAAGGTGGCGGCTTTAAACAGGAGAGTATTCAGTATGCTCCACTTGTATATTTTCAGGATGGAGGTGAATGTTTCCTTGTTGCATTTTGTTAGATTGCCAACTAAGTTGCAATGCTATTGTTTAGGAATGTGCTTCAGATATCTATTAGTTCATAGGTTCATATGTTAGTACTAGTTAGTATTAACCTATGAACCTATGAACTTATGAATAATATAGAGAGTAATGACACATGTATTTTTGGTAGCTAAGTTTCAGAGAGTTGGTGAGCATATTTGCATTTTTAAGTTGTGGAGGCCTTTAATGATATAATGCCAAGTGTAAATTGCTGGAGTATATAAGAGCAACAAAACTAGCATTTTACTTTTACAGTCTTCATTGAGTATTGTAGCCGAGAGGAGAACATCTTTGTTTTTTTTATTATTTCAGGTTTTTACCAAGCTTCTGTAGTGACAAGGATTTCTGATGAAATGAGATATATCCATTAATATAGATCAGTCATTGAATTACAGATACTTCTAAGATTAATTTTAAGTAGATTAAATTAAATCTGCTTTAGTTGTTGATGCTTGTAGTTAGTTGCAGGTGTTGGAAGAGGTATTGGGTATTATAGCATGTTAGGGTGGCTCAGGATTAAGGTGGAAGTGTCCAAAGAGCTGAAGTTTATTAAGCAGAGATGATATGTAAACAGTGTTTTGTTGTTACTTTATATGTATTTATGTTTTTTTATTGATGATGTCTATGCTGAAGATAAATTGCTTGGAAGTAATGATTAAAGTGGAGTATAGAGACCTCTAGGGAAATATACATGTGGGGTTGGTCAATGATTTTACTTGTGTTTAGAGGAGACAAGGCAAAAACATACTGTGACGGAAGTGATGTATGAAGCTGAATAATCAAGAAAAAGAAGAGTGGAGAGCAGATGTAAATGTTTAAGCATTATGTCAAATAGGTGCTACAGTTAGGGGCATCAATAAAAAGGTAAGGAAATGTGCCTGGAAAAATAAATGTAAGTATTGGGAAAGGTGGCTTAAGAGATTACATGGTAAGAGTGGGAACTATGTGGTGACTATGGAAAGAGTGGGGATTGATAGGGTGGAAGACTACACTGGGCTAGGAAGAAAAGGAATATTGTAGTATACTTCACGAGATTAAATAGTGAGGATGATGAGGCAGCATATTGTGCTGCAGCCAGCAGTATAAAATGATTGGTGTAACTGTAGATATCTTAGGAGAGAATAATGAAGAGTGTGAAGATGGAGTTTTGTGCTAGAGAATGGGGGGGGGACAGAGAAGTTAAGACTGGAGGTCATGATGCAGTTTTAAGATGCCAAAAGTATACTGGTGTTAACTGATGAGAACAGATGTAGGGGTTAGTGTGTAAAAGATAGCTGTTGTTATTGAATGGGAAGTCAATTAAGGTGAAGAAAAGGTGGATAGAGTGGAGTTTGAGATGACTGGTGATGGTTTATTGTAGGTGTAGTTACATGCCATACATGCACAGCAAGGGTTGGTGGGTATGAAATGGTTTGCACAGTATAGGAATGAAGTGAAACTGAGTAGAGTGGGGCTGAGCAGAGTTTGGGTTTTCCAATGGAGTTTTGATCAGTGAACAAGCTATTATAAAGGCTCAGTGTCAAGTCAGTACCAGCTAAGTAGAGTGAACCTACTGAGTACCAACAACTTAAAAAGTCAGGGCAAGAGATGAGATTAACATCAGTCCAATCAGTGCTCGAGGCCTACAGTTTGGATGAGATCTTCTTTTGTACTTGAAAGGAATATGTAAAACCCTTTAGGTATTGTTGTGCCTGAGTATAGAAGCAGTCATTCTAGGCTATGGTCCCTTGAGAAATGTTAATTTCACTATGGACTTAGAAGAGAGCAGAGACTTGGCTTGATTGCAAGACAGTAAGGGGAGGCCTCCATCTTCAAATGGGTGAAAAAAAAAACTAGACGTGACTGACTTATGAATATGCCTATTATCTGTGGAAATAATTTTATTAAGATTTTTTAATAGATACAGATAGTTAATACTGTTGAGATACTTGACTGCCCTAGATAAATATTTAAGCTTCACTGAATCTCAGACACAGCTCGGGGCATCCGTTGATCTTTAAGATAGATTATTTATTTTGGCATAGGTTATTGGGTCCTAGTATAGTGCTTAATAATGACAGGTAATAAATACCACTGAGGTTATGGGCTACACTAGATGCATATTAAGCTTCACTGCATCCCAGACTCAGTTCAGACTGTCTATAGATGTTCCAAAGACAACCACAAGGCATTCTATAACTATGTCAAGAATTTAAATGGCAATGCTCAGATCTGCTCTGAGCTACAACAGAATGGCATTAAATATGCTGATCCCAAGGATATTGCCAATATCCTAGCAGATCAATTCAGTGCCAACTTCACCCTCCTCACCACCTAAATGGACCATCTCAATACTGGAAGGTTTCCACATTCTGGTAATAACGGCCACACAGGTAAAAAATGCACTCTACAAAGCTAAGAATACAGCATCCATGGGACCAGATGACATCCCGGGCTGTGTACTACATGAACTACAATATGAACTGGCACCTCACCTAAGTGTCATGTTTAATCATAGCCTCACCTCAGGCTTCCTGCCCACTGAGTGGCGCACAGCTACAGTTATCCCACTCCACAAGGGGGGATCCACCTTGGATCCCAGGAACTACTGCCCCATCAGTCTGACTAGCTTGATCTACAAGGCCATGGAATGTATTATCATGGAACTTAAAAACAAAGAAATTGGCAACCTTCAAGCACTGGACCCCACCCAGTTTGGGTTCGTGAAGGTCCGATCTTGTCTCCTGAACCTGATTGACTTCTTCAAATCAGTCTCCAGAGCCGTGGACGAGGGTAAGATGGTCCACACAGCCTAGGCGTTTGACACCATCCCCAACTCTGGAATCATAGATAAACTTACTAAGCAGGCATTAATCCCTACGTCACTCAATGGGTTGTCAACTGGCTTACTGACAGAACCCACAATGTAAAAGTAGCTGACTCCAAATCCAGCTCCAGACAAGTGACAAGTGGAGTTCCTCAGGGTTCAGTCCTGGGACCACTCTTGTTTGGCATCTACTTCTCTGAAGTACAAGCCAATACTAAGGGACTCTGGCTAACAAAGTTCACAGATGACTGCAAACTGGGAGCCATTACTGAATCTCCAAATGATCTGGATATTCTACAAAAGGGCGTTATAGAAACAGATGCTTGGTGCCAGAGCCATGGGTTCAAGCTCAATGCCAAGAAATGTATAGCTATCCCCTTTGGAAAAAAAACATGTACCTGTGAATTACCACATAGGTGGCAGTACACTAAACACCGAAAGTGTAATAACAGACTTAGGGAAATAGGTGGACAGTGGTCTCACCTTCGATAACCACATCGCCACAACAGTCAGGAAATCCTTCTATGTGGCATATTCGGCAATGCACCTGACTGAATAATGGTATCGCAGTTAAGAAATATAGAGGGAACGCATCATACCTTCCTAACTAAATAAGCTTTCCTACAAAACTATAGGTTCATAGGTTCATAGGTTGGTACTAGGCTATTGGCCTTAGGGCCTATACAAGCCTAGCCATAACAATCTCATCACTAAGGGCTTTTCATCCAGAAAAAAGGAGGTCATTGTCCTACTGTACTCATCTCTCATTAGACCCATTATAGAATACAATGCCTCATTTAGTATGTACTTCTCAAGACACCTGCAACAACTTGAAAGGCCGCAGAAATACCTCACTAAAATAATCACAGGCCTAAAGCAGATGCCCTATGCTAACCGCCTTAAAAAACTCCATGTATACTCTGTTGCATATTGTCTACTCAGAGGCGATCTCTGCTTAACATACAAGGCCATGTCAAACCCAGAGCTGTTGGACATGCTACACTTAAAGAAATCCCAATCCCTCAGAGCCACACACTCCAGGGATCTAAACCTTGTCCTCACAATAAACAAAACATGCTGGAGGGATAGGTTCCTGACCCAGAGACTCCCCAGACTCTGGAATAGACTGCGCATACATGTTAAGCAGAGTGCCTCTTTGGCCCTCTTCAAAAGGAACCTTGACGATTGGATGGGAGAAAGGAAATTCACCCCAGGAATCACATCAGTCACCCTGCTAGACAGGGGTCCAGGAAGTAAATAGTGTGGGAAGAAATAGCCAGGGAATTGTTATAGGTTTATAGGTTCATACTAGGCTATCTGCCCTAGGGCATTTATAAGCCTAGCCAGAATGTGTTTGGCTTTCACCACCCATTTTAAATTTATTTTGCTATGCCCTTAGGCTTGTATAGGCCCAAGGGCCAATAGCCTAGTACCAACCTATGAACCAATGAACCTATAGATTTGTAGGAAAGCTTATTTAGTTTGGAAGGTATGATGCGTTCCCTGTATATTGCTTAACTACGATACCATTATTCAGTCAGGTGTATTGCCGAATAGTGCCAGGTAGCAGAATACATGATTTGATGGTGTGTATATTAAGCAGCCTGAGCTAAGGATATAATGCCATTAGCTAATACTTATAAATTTAATAATATTGTTTATTTAATGATTAATTTCCAGAATGTAGTGCAATATTCAGGCAAATTGGAGAAAGATATATGATTACATTTATGCATAATACATTAAGTTCACTTCCTGTTTTTTTACATCCTGGTTTGGAGACAGTGGCTGTCTTCTACTTATACCTTTGAACATCCTGAAGCACTAATGTTACTCTATGAGAAAACCACTACTGGAACTATAATGAGACTTCTTTCTTAGGGAAAGTGGTGGTAGATGAGTGCTTGACAATCACAAAAAAGACCAGGGAAGTCCTGATCATAAGATTATGTTAAGTTATCATTTTTACTGCATTTTTTACACTGTATAAAATGTGAAACCTTATATGGTTATGCTCATCTGTGACTTACGGTAGGCTGAATTTTATAACATTGCAAATCGGTTTTAATTCTGGGAGGTACAAAACTGCACAGCTACACTCAGAACCAATAAAACGAAAGACAAACTGTTCAAATCAAAATATTTTTTCCCAAAATCACTATAGGATTCTGTTGAGAAACTTAAGATCACACTATTTAGTGACAGATGAACATCATATAACAATATTTATTCATAATTCGTATAATTTCCTTCCTGATTTCCTAGAGTGACAAATGTGTTTTGTGAGAACACGCTCATACATTCAGAGGAGTCTTATACAATCCTATGGCAGAAATCATTTCTATGAAGAGTAGCAAACACAGCTCTCAACCTCCAGAGAAAATAATCAGGGAAAGCTTCTGTAAAATCAGGAAATTCTGGCTAAAATCAGGTGCAACTAATTACCATAAATTATGTATATGTATTCATGGATAAGGAAGTCAGAGTTACAGACAAAAGCAGGACATACTGAACTTTTACTTTTGCTTTCTTATAGCATATAATGTTCATATCATTATAGCATCTTAACTTTCAATTTGCAGTGATAATGCCCCAAAGAAATTCTTTCCCTAACAGTACAGAAAGTAAAACCACAGATTGCCCTATATCAAAAAAGTAAATGAAAACAACCAACAACATTCTCCTTTTTTGGAATCACTCAACCAAGCTTGCACAGCCTTTCCACCCTGGTCCTGCGGTCCGGTCTGCCCAGCCTGCACACTATACTTTCAGGCCCGGGTCCTCCCACCCTGCATTTAAGTAAAAGGGGATTTTTTCCGATTAATTCTTGAGGGCATCTGAATCCCAGTTGCAAACCTGGCACACTGCAAACAACCTATAAGGAGTTCCCCCTACAAGATTGAGCTAATTACTTTCAGCCCCGGGTCCTCCCACTCTGCATTTAAGTAAAATGGGATTTCTTCCAATTAATTCCTTAGGGCATCTGAATCCTAGTTGCTAACCTGCCATACTGCAAACCATCTCTAAGGAGTTCCCCCTAGAAGACTGAGCTAATTAATTTCAGCCCCGGGTCATCCCACCCTGCATTTAAGTAAAAGGGAATTTCTTCTGATTAATTCCTGAGGGCATCTGAATCCCAGTTGCTAATCTGGCACACTGCAAACAACCTCTAAGGAGTTCCCCCTACAAGATTGAGCTAATGTATGTGTTTAAAGCAAGGAAATAGTTACTGAAAACTAGCGGTGCTATTTTTAATTCTGACCTCCTTGTGTGCACTCCAGCAGCCTACCGCAGACTGGTTTACCCCCTCCTCCTTCTAATTTCTCCCCAACCCAGAACTTACTACACTCTTCAATGGATTTGGTCATTCCCCTGCTAATTATTACTGTTCCCCACTAGGTGGCAGTCTCTGCCTATACAACCCCTAGCCTCTTAACTCTCTACCTACTGGTTTCTGGTATCACTCTAAGAGCTAGCAGAATTTCATCTTTACTAAATTATTTTTTCCTACTGGTTTATAGTATCTCTCTAAGAGCTAGCTGACATTAAATGATAAACATTCTTTTCTCTACAATACCCTTGTGAAAAGTCAATCTACTCTACCTTGCCTGGCACCTGCAGTTAAAATCATTCTACTATAGCTATCAAACTACACTTAGCTGATACTTTTTTTGCTGCACTCACCTTCCCACTCCATTCACCCTGTGGGCTCACTTTGCTCCCCTACCCTGCCCCCAATTCAAACCCGCCCCCAGTGCTCTCAGCTTTATTCTCCCATTACCACACCCCACAGTCCAATTAGCAAATACCTTTCCTCTCCTCATTACCTCTCCCACATAAATCCCTCCCTCATACACTCCTACACTCTCTTCCCACCCTTCAACTTATACCCTCCCCTACACTACTTCAATTCCCAACAGAACTTGAAATCCCTACTTCCCCCTCCCTAAACTCTCTTAATACCTCTATTAAATAACTACACATTATTCTCAGTTGTAACCATCGATACCATTTAAAGTCAATATTTCTCACTCATCATAATCCTTACCTCCCCATCTCTTCTCTAAAATGTTCTCTTTAAGTCACCACTACTCCCAAGCCCCCTACCTCCTTCTTCACTTCTTAATTCTCTTACATCAAGCTACCTCTTATTACTCCCATACCTGCCTTATACTTCCAACAAAAACTACCTCCATGCAAACTCTCCCCTAGTTGTGTGTATCCCACACTTAGTTGGCTGTAATATTGTACAGTTTATGTTAACAGTTTAAGTAGCTGTCAATCACACTATTTACAGTTCTACACCACCCACACCCTCTAAATAGTAGGGCTGTACCATCCACACCAGCACACTTATGTTTATCAAGTTGAGGATTGGACTGCATTGGAGAAGGGGACATATACCTTACCAATACCATCGTCAATGACGTTAAACTAGCAGACTGATTATTTACTGATGTGATGTTGTGCCTGTTCTGTCTTGGAGGAATTACATAGGTTAAAATGGGTTCATTGCAAAAGTACATACATCCATGTGCACAGTATTCTCTGTGTATTACATCAACATCAAAGCCTCTGTGTGTTTGTGTGTGTGTGTGTGTGTGTGTGTGTGTGTGTGTGTGTGTGTGTGTGTGTGTGTGTTTGTTTGTGTATGTGTGTGTTATACACAAACATGTGGTGTGTAGCACTCAGTACACTTACCATTGTCCACTGTAGAAAGACTGCTAACATCAGCAGCCATGCATTCACCTGTATACACCCCTCAGACCTATCAGGCATGTGCCACATGCAGTAACTGTTATACAGACCTGTTACTTGTGTTCAGCTGTACCCAGTATATGGGACGGTCAAGGTGTCACCACAGTGCCATACCCCTTCTAGGAAACAACAGAAGATCAACATCCTGCTGACACATAGACACCTGCAACACAAACTGGATACATTATGGAGACCACAATCAGTCATCATGGCTGGACAGCTACACATCCTGATATGTAAGCATTAAACTTTACTGCTGAAAACAGGTTACACAGGGTTACATTTGTACACCTTACTACATTCACAATGTGCATCAGAACCATATTAGCCTGTCCCTGCATTGATGTTATGGATGACAGGCATGTGGCACAGGAATCATCATGTGCACAGGGTGTGTTTTGGGTTTGCCAAAGACCTAGGCTGAGCTGTTTGGTTGACAATCATGAATGTGTGTTAGGGGGTTTCATTAGTAATTAGGCTTTGCAGATGTGTTGTGTAGGTATGGGGTTGCCCTAGCTGTGTTGGTGATGCATGTTGTATGTGCACAGTTCTGCCATGTGGCTGCCCTATACAGGGGTTTGTTGGACAGCTGCAGACCATACATGGCAGGGTGTGCAGTTCATCATCTCTGGCCTTGAATGTGAGAACTGTGCCTGTCAGGAGTTCCACGAACACTACCAGGTACAAAGCCAGATATGGTACTCACCCCTGATGATGACAAATGTCCACTGGATCTGGCTCCCTCTTGGGACTGGCCAGGGCCACATTCACGTGGCCTGCTATGTTGTGGTGTGGACAGTGCCCCACCCTGCAGTGCTGATGCTGGTACTGCCACTACGGGAGAGTGTCTGACTTGTTGCATGTCCACCTAGACCTTTCCACCTGTTGGTGTTGCTGACCTACGTCCATGTGGCTGTCACCCTACTCCCACCATATGCTCAAGCACAGACATTGCAAGGATGAGGATTCCCACCATCTCACCCAACCATCTATCAAGGACCTCTGCAAAATAAGGGTGGGTACCTGCAAGATCACATATGTTGTCAATAACAGCAGAATGAATAGCCCTCTGGAGTCTCAGACCTTGTCTGGTATAATGATCCATACATGTCTGTGCCTCCATGATGGCCTGAAACATATGTCTGGTGACACTTGCTGAGACACTTCTGCCAGGGCCATGATGACTAGCAGCCCTCCTATAAAGAAACCTGTACATCTGCCTGTTTGGTACATCGCCGGTCATCTGGCTATGGCTGCTATGTTAAGACACACT
The DNA here is from genome assembly GCF_019279795.1 of Protopterus annectens. Taxonomy (NCBI): domain Eukaryota; kingdom Metazoa; phylum Chordata; order Ceratodontiformes; family Protopteridae; genus Protopterus; species Protopterus annectens. The sequence continues at coordinate 1,678,268,997 of NC_056743.1, forward strand.
TGCCATAGTCAACACACTGTACTGATCCATGCCACCATCCATCAACTGTCCCTCATCTATGGCTACTGGTGATGGGGTATGTATAGGCAATGTTACTGTGTGCAGGGATGGGATGGATAACAGTGGGATGTCAACCGAAGGCACAGCTTCAGCCCCTAACAACCCTGCCTGTGCCGCACCATATCTATCATCACTGTTAGACTCTGTATGGACACTAACATAAGTTTGCCTGCAGGAGGGACCCTGACCCACCTCACCACCTGTGAGGGGAAAACAAGAAATGCACTTTAAGACTTGTACATCATTACTTAACTGTATATACACACACACACACACACACACACACACACACACACACACACACACACACACACACACACACACACACACACACCTTTGAAGGTGCTCTCTAGACATGGTAACTGAAAGACATAAAGAGGAAAAAAAGGTCTGAGGACCTCATTCTACAAGGATATAATAGTTGTTAATTGACATATATGTCTCCCCCCACC